>NC_057006.1:659680-672913 GCF_000002595.2 Chlamydomonas reinhardtii | reverse complement strand
CGACGACGCGTTCCGCTGTGCACCTCAAGTGCTGACCTGCACGCCCGCTTGCCGCACTCCCGCCCGGCCTTCAACACCACACACACACATGCACCCCACCCCAGGCTGCTGTTCAGCTATGAGGTGCTGACGCCGGCCGCACTCAACTTCTTTGTGAGCTACGCGGACGGCGCGGTGGAGAGCCTGTGGAGCATCGACCAGTACTTTGAGTTCGTGCTGGTGCTCATGCTGTCCACCGGCCTGTCGTTCCAGGTGCGGCGGGGTGGGGCGCAGGGTGGGGTGGGGTGGGGCCGGTGGGGTGGAGGACGGGGTGGGGCTGGGCCAAGGGAGTTACAAGGTGGGGCGGTTGGTCCCGTGAGGGGGCAGGGGGAGGGCAGGCTGGGGGTGGTGGAAGTTGGCGGAGTGAGGCAGGGGGCAAGAGCCGGCCGGGGGCGGGGCGATGAGTTGCGGGTCACGCGGACCCCGGTGCACTTGGCTCCGCCGGCTGCCCGGCCAAGCCATTGGGTCTGCCTCCAGGCCGCAGGGCCTGTGGCGGGCCTCCCGCACCGCAGCTCGGCCACGCGACATGCCTGAAGCTGTCCCCCACCTGGCCCCCCCACCGCCCCCTCCTTCTCCCCCTCCTCCCCCCTCCTCCCCCCCTCCACTCCGCAGGTGCCTGTGCTGCAGGTGATGCTGGGCCAGCTGGGCATCGTGACCAGCGAGCAGATGTTCTCCATCTGGCGCTACGTGGTGGTGGGCTCCACGGTGGCGGCGGCGGTGCTCACGCCCTCCACAGACCCCTTCACGCAGGTGGGAGCAGCGCAGGGGTGTCGGGGTGGGGCTGTGGGGCTGGTGGGTGGGGGCTGCGGGTGGAGCAGGCAGACGACAAGCGTGCCGGGCACACCATGCCTTGCTCAGACGTCCTGCCTGTGCGGGGGCAGGGGGCAGGGTTCGGTTGTGAGGGAGGCGGCGAGGTGCAGCGGAGGGGGGCGTGTGGGATGGATGAGCGCACATGGCAGGGCGTGTCTGGCCACTGTCACTGTGCGGCCACACACACGTACACACGCAACCGGCCCTCTGTTCCCCCCCCTTGCATGGCTACAACCCGGCTTCTTCTTAATTAAGCACGAATGTAGCCCGCCCTTAATCAATCATAAATGTAACACCCGCCCGCGCACACACACACACACACACACACACACACACACACACACACACACACACACACACACACCTCAGGCGCTGCTGGCCATCCCGCTGGTGGGGCTGTACATGGGCGGCGCCTCCGTGGTGCGGCTCATCGAGCAGGGCCGCGGCCAGACAGTCGCCAACTCGGCGTAATGCTGAGAGGTGCGGCGTGTGTGTTGGAAACGTGTGTAAATGTTGTGTGAGAGCGGCTGTTGGTGTCCGGTGTGTGATGTGTGGCTGGTCAAGCGTGGATGTCCTTGGTGTGGCGTAAGTGTGAGATGTGGGGGGGGGCGAGTGCAGTGGCATTGCGGTTGGCGCAGTGTGGTGCGGGAGCGCTGGTGGGCCCATGATGGGGGTCCGAGTGTTGAGGCTGTGTGTTTGGATGGTTTCAGGACGCGGCGCATAGGCAGTAGCCGGTGTTTTGATGGAGCAGGGCTGAGATAGAGGTTACGGTTGGTGCAGGGGGTACAGCTTTGTGGTTTGCGTTTGCATGTGAAGCGGGCAAATGTAGGGGTGCGGCCTGGGGCTAGGTGGTCCAGACAAGAGTACGTCTGAGTGCAGAGGCCTTGCCATTTGCGGCAGGCGGCTGTCAATGGCTCGTGGCATTCTGCTCGTGTTGTCAGCATATGCTATACTGAATAATATGGCGCGAGCATGCTGATTTGTTAATGTTTCGTATTGCCCCACCGTGCGTGCCAACATTGTGTATCGCCATCCACCGCCAGTGACTGCCCACCAGCAGACACCGTTCCCCAGCCCAATTTTCTATTTGAAATTACACACTGTAGCGTGGCA
Source organism: Chlamydomonas reinhardtii (assembly GCF_000002595.2). Taxonomy (NCBI): domain Eukaryota; kingdom Viridiplantae; phylum Chlorophyta; class Chlorophyceae; order Chlamydomonadales; family Chlamydomonadaceae; genus Chlamydomonas; species Chlamydomonas reinhardtii. The sequence continues at coordinate 670,951 of NC_057006.1, read as the reverse complement.
GGTCCTGAACACTCGCATCGTCGCAAGTCGCAGTTTTTTGCCATGGCTTTGTAGTAAGGCTAGGTGGATACAAACCCGTGAACTACGCTACAATGAGACAGCTATCTCTGTCTTTGTTAGCTCGGCTGGGGCGTGGCAGCAGGGGTAAGGGACAAGCAAAGATGATGTGCGTGCTGATGCCGGAGTCAGGGCGATGCCTAACGCGCGTGTGTTGCTCGCTCAGCAGGATCGCTCCAGCCTGCGTCCAGTGCTATTAATAGTGGCGTCGATCCCGGGGTGCTGTCGGGAGAGGAGTGCAGCACCAGTGCGCCAGCGGGAATGCCCAGGTAAGCCCCGATTATTCTTAGTATCTGCATTATGGTTCAATCAACGAGCTGCACGCGTAAAGCGTCACACTGACTTCGCCGATCGATTGCTCCCTTGCTTGTAGTCTGGGCAGCTGGCTGCGCCATTCGCGGCGATATGCGCATCAGTATAACTTGATTCAGCCGGTGGACACAAACCACATCAACGCGCTGCTGTCGTCGGCCACCGCGCTGGAGCATGCCGCCGTGCCGGTGCTGCGCTATTCCGCCTGGTTTGACCCGGAGCAAGTCACCCGCACCATGCAACGGGTGCCGCGGATGCTGCAGTACCAGCGGCGCAAAGGGCGGAGGGGTGAGGCGCCGCTGCTGGGGCTGGCTGGGGCAGGGGAACGGGGCGCTGTGCCTGAGGTCAGGTAACAGGGCCAGTGTCATTGTGTCAGAGCCCATGCAGCACAGCTGGCGGGCCAGCAGGGCATTGGTGGCGCCACGCCTGGAATCAGGGTCGGCCTCAAGCTTGGCCTGTCAGAGTCTCAGAGACTCCAAAACGCTGAGATGGCCTGGACACGCCGGTACACACCTGGCCCACCCACCCGCCCACCCCGCCGTACACACACACACACACACACACACACACACACACACACACACACACAGGCGCCGCCTACGCCTCCAGCCCCTCCTCCTCCGCCGACCTGGCCCGCTCGCTGCTTGACGCGCTGGGCTCCCGCCTCGCCGCCCTGGCTCCCGCCTGCTCCGACCAGCAGCTGGCGAGGGCGCTGTGGGCGCTGGGCGCGGCCCGCCACCCGCACCCGCAGGCGCTGGCGGCGGCGTGTGAGGTGCTGCCGCAGCGGCTCAAGGGCGCGAGTGGGGCGGCGGCGGCGGCGGGGGCTGGGAGTGGGGCGGGGGGAATGGCTATGACGGATCTGGCGACGGCGGCTTGGGGCCTGGCGGCGGCGGCGAGCGCCGGGCCGCAGAGCGTGCGAGAGCCGGTCCGGCGGGCGCTGCAGGTGAGGCGGGTGCCGCGTGCGGGAGCGTGTGCCGGGGCGGGGGCATGTGGCGAGGGTGTACGGCGGGTATGCGGTGGATACTCGGGTGTTTGGGGGATGATGGATATACACCAGGCTATCCCCTGATGGACGTGTGCGGGCGCATGATACCCCAGCGGCCACTGGCACTCCACCCCGAGTCCCCAAAACACACACACGCTTCGCTGCACACCCTCGCGGCCATCCCCTCGTCATGCCTCCCACCACTTCCCTCTCCGCCTCCTGGCTACCCTGGGTCACTTTGGGCTGGGCGCTGAGTACGCCCCTCACCTCTCCCCGCTCGCCTCTCTTCCCCTGTCCGCAGGAGGTGGCGCGGCATCTGGTGGCCAGCCGCCCCGCCGACCTGTCCGCCACCCCCGCCCTGCCGCAGCCGTCCTCCCCCTCCTCCATCTCCTCCCCCTCCTCGGGTGCCGTGGCGCCGGCGGCGGACGAGGTGGCTGCCGCCGCCTCTGCCGCGGCGCTGGCGGCGGACCGGCCCTGGCTGGACCCGCGATCTGCCGTGAAGCTGGCGTGGGCGTTCGCGAGCTGCGAGGTGAAGGACGCCGCCGCACTGGATGTGGTGGCGGAGGCGGCGGAGGCGCGCATCGCGTCGCAGCTGCAGGTGCGGCCCTGGGTGGGGCAGGGCACGGGGTGGCGGAGGTTGAAGGTGCTATTGGATGTGTTAGGTTGTGCCTGGGGTCGTGGGCGCACGGTGGGCAGCGTTCCTGTCGCCTGCCGCTGCCGTGTTGGACCTGATGCATCAGCCCGCCCTTGCCTCGAAACCAAAACGCCACAACGCACCGCGCCCGCGCCCCGCCGCGCCCCGCCGTACCGCAGGCGCACGACCCCACCACTGGCCCGCTCACGCCGCGAGCCACCTACATGTACCAGACCATCCGCGGCTGGCAGGTGCGGCCCCGAGGGCGGGACATGCCAGCTAGCACTGCTGGCGTAGCGGGGGCCGAGTCAGGATCCGGCTGACCGGGGGACTAACGTATCCTGTCTGTACGCACGCGGTGCTGCGATGGGCTGCCCCGACCTGCTGCTTGCGGTGCCCCCACACACCCCTACAGGCCTGGCCCCGCCCGCGCCCGCGCGTGATCCGCTCCGCCGCCAGCGCCGCCCGCGGCGGCCGCAGCCGCTACCTGTACGACGACCGGCCGCGAGTGGTGCTGCGCGACTTCACGGCGGGCTCACTGGCGCAACTGCTGGCGGCGCTGGCGGCGGCGGGGCACCGGCACGAGGGCCTCATGCAGGTGCGTGCGTGCGCGCGTGTGGGGTGTTTGGGATGGTGGGCACCGGTATGGGTATGCCGGGGGGTAGCCAAAATCGCCTCGCCCCCCGGTTGTGGCATCCGGCCTTACCTGATCGACTTCGCCACATGGATCCCGTCTGACACCCGCCTTGCGCCCTCCTTCTCCGCCTCCTCCTCCTCGACGATGCAGGCCGCCGCCGCGCACCTGACCGCTTCCTCCGGCCGCTCCCTGCGCGTGGACCCACACGACCTCAAGCGCCTGGCCGCCGCCTTCGCCCGCCTCGACCTAGCGGCGCCCGCCGCCGCCAGCGGCGGCGCCGCCACCGCCGCCGCCTTGACGGCGCTGCTGTCGGCGGCGCAGCTGTCCAGCTTGCCGGCGCCGCTGCTGGCGCGCCTGGCCATCCTGGCAGCGGAGTCCGGCGTGCGCCGCCGCAGCGTGTACGACAGACTGGTACGGCAGCTGATGGCCCGTGCATGGGTGCCCGGACCCGACGGCCAGCCGGCGGCGGCACCGGCGGCGGCGCCTGGCGGCGCCGTGGACGGCGGCTCCGCCACCGCCGGCGCCTCACTGGCGGTCGTGGATGAGACGGCGGCGGCGGCGGCCGCCGCCGCCGCTGCCGTCACTGACCCAGATGACCTAGGCGGTCCCGTGGTTCTGGATCCACGGGCACGTGAGTCGCACTACGCACGTGCACGCGGCTCCAGCTACGACTCGGCAGCGCTGACGCGGCGCGTGGAGGCGGAGGAGGCGGGCTGGGCGGGCGCGCTGGCGGCGCCGCGGGACGCGTGCTCGCCGGCGCTGCTGGCGCGGGTGCTGCGGTCGCTTGCCAAGGTTCGTGTGTGTGCTGTGCCGTATGTAATTTGGCGGCAGTGTGGAGGATAGCAATCCTGGTGTTACAGAGTGAATGGCAGTCCGCTGTCCCGCCCCGCTGTCTCTTTACCCACTTCCCCGCCTGAACCGGCGCTGGCCCCATGCTCACAGGTCGGCTACACCGCATCAGACCCCGTGTCGCTGCCCTTCGCCGCGCGCCTCTTTGACCTCATCAACCCCCACGTGGCAACCCTGGCGGCCGCGCCGCCACCCGTGGCCTCTGGCAGTGGCGCCGCCGCCGCGCCGCGCGACAGCCTGACCGACCTGGCGGCGGCGGCTCTGTCGTACCGCGACCAGCTAGACAAGACGTCAGCGGCGGTGGCGGCGCGCGGCACGCGCGACACCATCCGCGAAATCACCAACGTCATTCTGTACGGCAGCCCGGAGCGCGCCAAGGCGGCGGACGGTGACCTGGTGCGGCGGCTGTTCGAGCTGACGCAGCGGAGCCTCGGCGGCGGCGCCGCCGCCGGAGGTGGCGGCGACGCAGGCCTGGCGGCGGCGCAGCACGACGCTGTGGCGGCGGCGGAGCTGCGGCGGCGCATGGGGCTGTCGGAGCGCGGTGCCATGCGGCTGGCGCTGACGCTGTCGCGTTGGCCGGAGGCGGTGGAGGAGCGCGAGCTCAAGGCGGTGCTGTCGCTGGTGGACGTGCCGCCGCCGGTGGCGGAGGCGGAATCGGCGGGACCGGCGGCGGCGGCGGCGGCGGAGCGCGAGCGGCGGCGGCTGGGTGAGCTGCTGGGCAACCTGTCCAATGCGGGCCGGCGGGGCGCGGTGCCGCCGCGGCTACTGGCGGCGCTTGGCGACACCGGCCCGGTTGTGGGTCTGTAGGCGGGGCGCATCCGCTGAGTTGCTTGGGGGACCAGGGCCGACGGCACTCGCGCCGTAACGAAATGAAGCGTTACTGTATTGTGTTACCGCGATAGGACCCGGTCCCGGGGACAATATTGGGGAAGGCTGGCGCGCAACTGTTTTGGTAAGGCACTGCCGCGGGTTAGCGTGCGACCTGCACTGCTGCGGGTTAGCGGCAGGCGGAGCGCGAGGGTAGCTAGGTGGTCAGGTGCGCGAGACCGTGGGGTTGAAGCAGGCATTCGCAGCTCCCCGGTGCAGCCTTCATTAGTAGCGATGAAAGCTGCAGTTTCGTGGCAGTGTGGCAGTGGCGCTGGCGGTGCTGGTGTTGCGCGGCAGTTGGCAGCGACGGCAGGATGGCAGTCGTTACCGCTCGAGGGCGCGGTGGACTGCAGTGCATTGCGCGCAGCGGGCTGTTTATTTCTGGCCTTCTGGGCTTCTGGCTCGGCTTGTAACACGGCATGCGGAGTTGGAGCCGCCAACCTCCAGCGAAGTGCCTCTGTACGCAGGTGACACCGTTCTATGAGCGCATTGTGGGCGGCCCTACTGCCCCTAGCGCTGTCTAGCGGCGCCAGCTGCACCACCACGCCTATGCATCACCATGGGATGGCAATGTGCTGGCCCTGCCTCCTGTGTGCGTCCTGCACCGGCAAACTCAAATTGAAAGCCTAAAACCCTGACCTATGACTTACTCAGTTCAAGGCTCGTACATATGCGGTATTCCACCTACCCTGACCTCGTGTGCTTTCCTACAGCCCTATCGACAGTACTACAGTAACACACGAGCTTTCTACATACGGCACTCACACGCGCCTACCCAGTACCTAACCCAGCGTTCCTCCTCGGTCCTGCACCTCCATCCTGTCATAAATAGGGTATCACTCCTCCTCCTCACGTTACGTCACCCAAGATGTCATGGCTACTACTGTGCGGAATTGTTCCCCCCGTCTGATTAGGCTTTTATCTGCCTCGCGTCCTCTGGCGTCTCCCGCCCTCTCCTGCGGCCATGATTCGACACCCATGGTCCAAACCCTCTACCGCGGCACCCTCCCGGCAGCTTGGGTTCCAGGTTGGGCAATCCAACATGTGATCTTCCTTCCCACGCCAGGCCCCAACATCATGTCCCAACCTCCTCCTACCCCAGCATCCACCGTCTCATCCTGCTCCTCCATCGTGGGTATACCCTGTCTATCTCTCACCGGTTTACTTACCCCAAGCCAGAGTCGAGGGTCTCGCAGTTCACACTCAGTCAATCCCCTCGTATCCTCTCCTCAAACCTGACGAAGTTCATTGCCCCGCCTTCGCCTGCCTCCCCCTGCGGCCACGCCACACACCCACCGCCCACCGCTGCCCGCCCGCCGCCCACTACCGCTGCCCCGCCCAGAACGCGCCGCCCGCCGCCTCCGCCGAGCCCGGCGGCAGCTCCTGCACCTCCTCAATGGGGCTGCGGCAGATGGGACAGGCGTTGGCGCGGCGCCGGATGCCCTCCATGCAGCGCCCGCACGTGACCACGTGCGCGCAGGGCAGCGTCAGCGCCACGCGCTCGAAATCCAGGCACACCACGCACAGCGTCTCATCCAGCCCGTCCCCGTCGTCGTCCTCGCCGGCGCCGCCGCATGCCCCATCGTCACAGTCTGACACTGCGGCCGCCTTGCCGTCGTCAGCTCCAGGCCAAACGCGGGCAAGCAGCCAGCGGAAGAGCGACACAGGCGCCGAGGGGCCGGCGCCTGCAGACGGGGCGGCCGAGGCGCGTGCCGACTGCAACTGCGAGCTGCTGCTGCTGGCGCCGACCCGGCCCCGATCTTGGGCTTGAGCTGCCGCCTGCGCCCAGGCGCCGGGGACTCCCGCTGACTGCTGCTGCCGCGTTGCAGCGGCAGTAGCAGCAGTACCAGCACCCGCAGCGGACTGCGCTGCCTCTGCTGCCGCCGCCGCGTTTGCAGCAGCCGCGGCCGCCAGGGCGGTGGTGATGGGCGCCGCCTCCCGCAGGGAGCTGTCGGTCGCGATGCCGCCGCCGCTGCCGGCGCTCGCCAGACGTGCACGCAGCCCGCCGCCTCCGCCTCCACCGCCTCTGCCACCTCCTGCCACATCCATCCACGGTTCGTGCACGGCAGCTGCCTCCCGCTCCGCCAGCCGTGCCGCCACCACCTCCTCCTCCGCCCGCCGCCGCGCCGCCGCCACACGCGCCTTCGCCCGGGCCAGAGCCGCCCTCTTCGCCCTCTCTGCAGCCTCCTCCGCCGCCTCCTCCGCCTCCCGCCTCCGCCGCTCCTCGAACTCCCTTGCTGCCCGCTCCTGCCGCCGCAAGGTTTCCTTCTCCGCCCGCCGCGCCTCCGCCGCCGCTTTGGCCGCTTTCTTCGCCTCCTCCTCTCGAATCAGCGCCGCCGCGATCGCCTCGGCCCGCCGCTGCTCCTTTGACAATCCCTGCTGGGGCGGCTCGGGGCTCTTGCGCCTCCCGCGCTTGCCGCCGCCGCCACCCCCGCCACCCGCACTCGCACCCGCACCGGCACTAGCACCAGCCCCGGCACAGGGACCGGCACCGACATCGGCGCTGGCATCACCACCGGAGGCGGCTGCGCCGCCGCCGCCTTCTGGCGGCTCCTGACACTCCGCGCTAGTGGGAGCAACGCTCAGTGCCGGCTCTGTCTGCGCTGTGCCGTCGCTCCCGACGGTCGCAGCAGAAGAGGTATCGGCACCACCGGCATCATCCGCTGAGCCACGGGAGTCCCCCCTGACCGATGCCGAGCAAGTGGGATCTGGGTCGCTGCCGGGCTCGCTTGCTGCTGCCGCTGCTCCGGCCACCACCGTTGCTACTGCTGCTGCAGCTGCCGCCGGGGACTGTCCTTCCGGAGGCGGGTCAGCCGATACCCCCGCTGGACCCTGCTGCGGCTGCTGCGGCTCTGGCCGTTGTTGCTGAGGCAGCGGCTGTGAGTCATGTAGGTTTTGATCGCATTCTGGTGCTGGCGGTGGCGGCGCCGAGGCCGCCTTGAGCGGGGAACTGCTCCAGAACAGCAACCCAAGGGAGGCTGGCAGCCGCAGCAGCAGTTGCAGCAGACGGGCCAGCAGACGCAGAACTGGCGCCAGCCGATCGGATATGCGTTCAAGCCGCGATATGCGCTGCGGCAAGAGGGTTATGGGGCGTGTGAAGAGGCTGCGGGTGTTCGCTGCCGCTCTCGTGCACAGGTGCGGATACAATACCCCGTCTGCAGCAAAGCAACTCCAGTGTTGCTGCCATACCCCGCACAAACAAAGAAGCTTGTGTGTACCCGAGTTGCACCCCTGGGAAGAACCGCCGCGGCCCATGCTGCAACATCGCCCTCCACAGTAACCCCACCACCCCACGACCCCGCCGCCCGCCCCCCGCCGCCCGCCAGCGCCCGCCCGCCCACAGTCCGCTGCCCCTAAATAACCAAAACCTTTGGGACCCTGAAGAACCTACCGGAGGTGCGCGTGCTACGGGTGCAGACCGTGCGGCATGGACGGCGCCCCTCGCCATTCCTGGCAGACCGAGGAGGCGGGCCCGTTGGCGGGAAGGACAGCGGCGCGTCCGCACGGCAGGGGCCCCGCTCAGCCCAACAGGCGTGTTGTAGCTTGCCTAGAGACTTGGATTTTGTGACCCAGCGAGATTTTTAGGTGCGCCTCCTGGTGCGCTTTGGCATTTGGGAGCAATTGACAGCGAGTTCAGTAATAAAAGCGTAGCGCGGAACTCAATACGCATAGTCAAACTGCATTAGTCGCCGTTCAACAACAAGCCAGAAAGCTGATGGGCTGCGGTCGGCCAAATGGCCAATCGGACATGCATGCTGCTGGCAATCCCCCTCCACTGGCTCTCCCCAAGGCTCTCCCCCCCCCCAACACACAGACGCACACAGACACAAGACACGCTCCGTCACAAACCGAGGTGGAATATCCAGACGGTTGTATAGACACATGTGGCGGCAAGCACCATTAAAGGCACCCAAGACCTGACCGCATGAATGCCAGGGTGTGCCGAGAGCTTCCTAAGACTGTGCATGCGTGCGTCACCACTTTTTAACGAAATTGTGTCCATACCCCATTAAACTTGAAGAGGATCAATGAGCTGCTTGACTGGTCGCGCACCGTTCACCAAGGACCGAACATTGGGCCGGTACAGATTACGACCTTGATTACGACTTGTGAGCAGCAGTCGAAGTATAACCGTTACAGTGCAGGTTGGATTGCAGTGGGATGGGACTTTGTGTAGCTCATAAGGTCTCAGTTGCGGGACTGCAAGGAAGCAAGGGAGCAAGGGTGAGCGCGGGGGTGCAGGAGGGTGAGCAGCGGGGAGAAGGTTTCCGTGCCAGCAACACTGGCGGGAAGGCGATGGAGTCCCTTGGCTAGGTCTCTCGTGGTAAAGCAATGCTTTCTGCTAGGTGCTGTTATCTTGGTTTGGTACGTCAGAGCCTTGGCCCGGAATGTGAAGGGACTTTGCATGCGCCCACCAGAAGGTGGTCAAGTTTGAGTGCCAGTTATTTGCTGCACAGTTGCACGTTTGTTCAGGGCACGCCCACTACCTAGAATTTTGAACAAAGCAGGGTTTGACGCGTCTCACTCTCTGGCGCACAACGTCCATCTCGAGCCTAGGAGCCGTCTTTAACAGTCCAGTTTTAGAAGACCAAATCGAATTACAATCGCGCGTTAAAGACTGGGAAGAGCCACTATGACTCCTCCCTGAGGCTCGGGGACTCTAAACCCGCTGCCTTTTAGCTAGCGCCGCATCCATGGCTGATACACAGCTTCTATATGGTGGCCAAGAAAGGCCGCCTTATGAAATGTCTGCAGTGGACCGAATGGAGAAGGAAAAGGAAGCATTAGAGAAGACGAAGCCTGTGCGGACTCCCATCAAGTATTGGGTACGTTACAATGATGCATGCACATATCTATGATGCGTATGATGCTTAGCCCGTTGTCCGCATGCCCATCCCCTACGCAGTTCCTCGCGGGCGGGTGTTTCTTCTGGATTGGCGTTTTCCTGGTGGTGTCCTGCATCGTGCTGGTAGCAGTGGTGCCTCCAGTTTGCGTATTGCACGGCTGTGGGCAAAACAAAAGCACGGTACGTAGCACGGGTTGGTGTGAGGGGCGTGGTCTTGTGCCCAGCCCCCGCCGCTATACCTGCCACCGCTGCCTGCTCTCCCTGAGCACCTCCTGACCCGACCTGCTCTCATAACCAACCTTCCACCTCCTCCTCGCTCTCCCCAACTCGACATGCAACCGTGCAGTCCACGGACGACGGGGTGAACCGCCTCCTTGTAGACTTCACGACCGTGGGGAAAACGGTCAAAAGTTTAGTGCCGCCCCTGTTGTACGATTACATCGAGGAGGCTTTCCTGGGCAGCTCGGGGATCCAGGTGGTCACCTTTGAGGATCCAAAGGTGTTAGCAGAGGTGCGGAAGATCATCGAGAGCCAGCCGGGTGAGTGGGGTACTGGAGTGTAACCGGCGGGGGCGGGCGGACTGGTCTGTGCACGGGCGTGTGTGTCGGGCTGGGGGGAGCCTATGCCGCAATGCCCCACATGGTCATGATGGCTGCGACTGGCACGCCCAAGCCAGGTCCAGGAATTGTACACAACTCCAATTCCCGCCTCGACCAACTCATTACCTGTATGGCCTGCCCGCGCTCCTGCGCTCGTGCACCTGACTAATGGCCAAACGCCCTGCGCCCGAAGTGCACTCACACCGCTGATGGCACTGGCACGTAAGCAAGCCCCAATCCGCCCGCCACTCCGCCTCCTCCACACCCGCCTCTTCCACCGCCGCCATGGTCTCCTCCACCACCACCACCTCCACCGCCTCCTCCTCGCATACCTCGTCATTGACCTCCTCCACCCCTTCCTCCTCCTCGCACCCTGCAGACCTGGCGAATCTGCTCCGGGACCTCAAAGGCAGCCAGCCGCCCCCCAACGACCCGTTGGGCGGCCCCAGGCCGCCCGCGCTGCGCCTGCTGCGCTCGCTGCCGGGCTTCACGCGGCGCCTGCTGGACGACTCGGCGCCGCTGAGCGATGACGACATATGGCAGCGCCCCATCGTGCACACGGCGGACGCCTGGAACATCACCAAGGGTGGGGAGGGGGGTTGCGAAAGGGGGTTGGGGAAGGGGGGGGGTGCAGAAAGAGGGTGGGGAGGGGGCAAAAAGAGGGGTGGGGGGGTCGCTAAAAGGGGGTGGGGCGGGGGGTCGTTAGGGGGCGTGGCCGCATGGGAGTGGCGAGGGGGGCGGGAGGCGGGAGGCTTGTGGTAGCGGGACAGGCAGAGGGGCTAATGGGGCCAGGTTTGCGGGTACGGGAGCGGGCACGGGAGACTGGTGAGGAGCGGCGGGTGTGAGCAGCTCACCGGTACAGAGGGCAGGAGCTATGTACCGTCCGTAGTGTCCATTAAAGCTTGAAGCTGCTGGGGTTGTCAGCTACTGCCAGCGGCGCGGCTGAGAGGAGCACGGCAGACGCTGCAGGGAGCAGTAACAGCAGTAGCGGGCTAGCCGGCCGGCCGGCCGGCCGGCAGGCAGGCAGGCGGGCGGGAGCCGCGCCCGCTGCGGCACGTGTCTGCAGTGGACAGGAGGCGGGACATGGGCTCTGCAGCGGCCGCTCGTGAGGCCGCTCGCGCCCCGCTGGCGAGCAGCTGGGGGGCCGGGCCGGCGGAGGGGCTTGTTGGGGAGGACTCTGGAATGTGAGATTGCATCCATTTGCTGCACCCATCACCCACCTTCGGCATGCCGTACCGTCACCCAAATCCTGACGTCCACGTGGAATTGCCGGCACGGGCACGTGCCTCCCCCCACACACAGGCGTCAGCGATGTGGTGGTGGCGGTCATCGACACGGGCTGCGACCTGACCCACCCCGACCTCCAGGGCCAGCTGTGGACCAACCCCGGCGAGATCCCCGGCAACGGCGTGGACGACGACGGCAATGGCGAGTGGGGAGGGGAGGGGAGGGGAGGGGAGGGGAGGGGAGGGGAGGGGAGCTGAG
>NC_057006.1:638225-658499 GCF_000002595.2 Chlamydomonas reinhardtii | reverse complement strand
AGGGGAGGGGAGGGGAGGGGACCCAGTGGACGGGGGCAACAGCTGGGGGACTTAGCTGTGGGAGAGGGCACGAGCAGAGCGGGGTTGCTGCCAGTGGATGGGGCGCACAGGCAGGCAGTGGCGGGCCCGTGCGTTGGATGCTGTCTGCGTGGAACGGCTGCCAGACATGGTGGTCAGGACGTGTGGGGGCTACCCCACACGTGAACCCCATCCCATCCACCCGCCCAACCTACCTCCACGCCCACAGGCTACATCGACGACGTGCACGGCTTCGACTTCGCGGGCAGCTGCGAGAGCGACTGGCGCAGCACCAAGAACACCAACTGCGGCCCGCGGCCCGACCCGCAGGACACACACAGCCACGGCACGCACTGCTCCGGCATCGTGGCGGCGCTTCGAAACATCGGCATTGCGCCGCGTGTCAAGGTCATGTGCCTCAAGGTGCCGTGGGATGCCGTGGGGTGGCGGGGTGGCTTGGGCGGGGCGTCGCCTGAGGGTCGCATGTGTGGGGAGCGTGGGGGAAAGGATAGAGTGCGCGGGGGAAAGGATAGAGTACTTGGGGGCTTGAAGTTATTGCATGGTGTGGGCAAGCAGCCTGCGAACCACGTGTCTGGGGTCGCTGCGTGCGAGGCATGGCTGCCGCGTGTGGCCTCATGCACCAGACCCACCACCCCGTGTTGATGGTTGGTGTTGTGGCCCTGGATGGCAGGTGGCCACCCCCAACGGCGCCTTCTACACCTCCCACATCCTCAAGGTACGCGCGGCGGTGCAGGGGATGTAGAAGCAGGTTTGGGGCCTCGCAATTGTGTGTGCTTGTCAAATGCAGGCGCCAGGCGGCAACATGAACCCCAGCAAACGCTCAGAAACGGACGTTGGCCTTTTAAACTCGGGCACAGCAAACACATGCTTCATACATGCGCACGTCAATGCAGCTCAGACCCGCCTGAGCATGAGGTTCTCCATTTCTCATTGCCACCTTGCATGATCATTTCATAACCTTTGCAACCCGCTCCAAATCCACAAACCCCCGCCACCAGGCCTACGACTACGCGTACAACATGGGCGCGCACATTGCGTCCTGCTCCTTCGGCCCGGCCGAGCCCAACCTGCAGCCCACCCCGCAGGAGGTGGAGGAGATGTGGAACGAGACCAAGTTCTACAAGACGGCGCTGGACCCCATGGTCAAGAAGGGCATGCTGGTGGTGGCGGCGGCGGGTGAGGGGCCGGGCGGGCAAGGGGCGCGTGGCGGGAAGACGGCAAGGCTGGAGGTGGAGGGACGGGAGGGCACAGGGCCGGGCATATGCAAACCGTTGCCCTGCAAATTCGTGTGGTACACACTGAATCCCGTATGCCGCACAGCGAGCTCACGACTCGCGACCTTGAATCGTTTCTTCCTTCCAATCGCAAGGCAATGAGAACACTCCGCTGGAGTCGCTGGACGCGGTCAACTCCACCTACAACCCCTGCTTCATGGCGCGGTACTTCGCCGACAGCATGCTGTGCGTCATGGCCACCAACCCCAACGTGAGGCCGCGGGGCAGGCCCCGGGGGAGGGCGGGAGTGGGGGGGGGGGCGACACACACCAGTGGTGGGGGATGTAGCTATTTTTAGCCATTAGGCCGCAGTCGATCAGTTGGGAGCCGCTTGCTGCGCACGTGAGAGGCACATGACGGCTGGCAGTTGCGTGCACGGTGTGCTGCTGAGTGAAGCCACCGCGGTCGCACGAGCGGCGGCCTCGCCTCCACGCGCCCACACGCCCACGCGTCCACGCGGTACCCGCTGTATGATCCCATCTTGAGTCTCGTTTACGTGTGGCGCATGTGGGGCCCTGACAGGACTCGCGCTGGTTTGAGATCGCGGCCAACAAACCCATCGGCTCCAACTACGGCACTAAGTACGCGGATATCGGCGCGCCGGGTCGGCAGATCTACTCCACCGTGCCCAAGCTGATTGGCAACGGTGCGTGTGCGGCTGCGTGGTGCGGGCCCGGCGGCAGGGGGGAGAGGAGGGCTGGAAGGCAGGAAGGGGGGCCAGCGCGCTTGCCCAAACGCATGCCTGCAGATGCTGTGCTTGGTGTTTCCCTTCTGACACACGGTTCCGCACGCGCGCACACACAATCACAATCACAAGCACACATACGCACGCTCACACGCACACACGCACACACACACACACGACCAATTTTGTTCCGTTTGATTCTTTGTTTAACACACGACCACACACACACACACACAGGCTACGCCACTTACGCGTACAAGACGGGCAGCAGCATGGCCACACCCATGACGGCGGGTGTGGGCGCGCTGGTGCTGTCCGTCCTGGGCGCAGGCACCGGCAACTACTTCCAGGTGGGGCGGGGGGCGGGCGGGCGGGGGCGGGCGGGGTCTTGGGGGGGAGTGGAGGGGTTGGCTGAATGGGTGTAGTTCATTGTAATCGCAGGGAAACCAGGACCCAGAACCACCAGCCACGAGCTGCACAGAGGAGAGGGGCAGGGGGGCAGCGTGCAAGGAAGCGGCGGGTCGCGTGGGAAAGCCATCTGGGTAGGGGGCTTGTGAGTGCAGAGGGAAGCCCGGGAGGCGCGTGTTGCTGGACATCAGAGCCCCGCTGGGGTTTGACAGCAGGCACGGCAGATCAAGAGGCCACACGATCCCTCCACAGCGATTCTCAACCCCTGGATCCAATCCCCGCGAGCACTCAACCCCCCCCCCCCCCACACACACACACATACACACGCACACACACACCAAACCGTCGAACAACCCTCAGGGCCAGGCGGCGCGCAAGATCATCGTGGAGTCTGCGGACCGGCTGGTGGACCTGCCCGTGCGCACCGGCAGCCGCATCAACGCGCAGAGGGCGGTGCAGCAGGCGCGGGCGGCGCTGAGCGGGCTGGGAAGTGAGTGCGGCAGAGGGGGTGGAGATAGTGGGATAGTGGGGTGGGGTGGGTTACACCGTGCCCAGAGATGGGCTGGGGGCCCGGGCTTGGTACGGGTGGCGAGGGTGGGGCGCCATTGCGGGGTGCCTGGTGCTGGTCCGGTGAATACCTAGCGGCGGCAGCAGGAAGCGTCGATACTGCTAGTGCTAGGGATACGGCATCCATGACATCCCCTCTCGCATCCCCCTCTCTCCGCCTCCCAACCCCAATTTCCCTCCCTGACCCCCCTATCCCGCTCCCTCCGCCCCTCCCTCCCCCCAGTCCTCAAGCCGCTGACCACCTTCAGCCTGGGCTCCCAGGCCGCGCTCATGGCCGGCTTCAACGAGACCTACTACGCCGGCAACATCACACTGGAGGACCAGGACTACAGCCTGCTGCGGGTGGCGGACAGCAGCGCGCGGGTGGGAGGAGGGAGGAGGGAGGAGCGAGGAGGGGAGGAGGGAGGAGGGAGGAGGGAGGAGGGAGGAGGGAGGAGGGAGGAGGGAGGAGGGAGGAGGGAGGAGGGAGGAGGGAGGAGGGAGGAGGGAGGAGGGAGGAGGGAGGAGGGAGGAGGGAGGAGGGAGGAGGGGGCGCGGTGGCAGTAGCGGTGTATCGCATCTAAATTGCGTGGAGTTGGTGGTGGTGGGGGGGTCACTGGGAGAAGGTTCGAAGCTGTGTCATGTACGGCCGCTCCCTCTCCGGCTAACCTGGCGCTCCTCCCCCCTGCCCCCACCCTGCACCCCTGGTCCCCCTGCCTCGCCCTTGTCGTCGCCGCCCCGCAGACGGGCGTGTCGCGCTTTGAGGGCTTCAAGTACGGCGCCGGCTACTCGCTGGTGCTGAGGTCGGCGCTCAACCTCAGCCGCAACGGCGTGTACGCAGTCAAGGTGCGTCTGGGGTGTCGGCGGGTGGCGGCGGCTGGATGGGTGGGCGGATGGATGGATGGGTGGATGGCGACTGGTGGTGGTGGAGCGGTGTGGAGGGGGCGGGGTTGAGGAGCGGGGTGGAGGGCGGCAGATGTGGAGGGCGGCAGGGGTGGAGGGCGGCAGGGGCGGCTGCAAGCCGGTAGGACCAGTAGATGCGGCACAGGGGCAGGGGGGGGCGTGTGGGAGGTGGTGCACTGCAGGATGCGACGTTGCGAGTTGCGACTGACATGTCTGAGGTACATCTCCCCCAGCCTGCCTTCTAATACACGACACGCCACGCACCCGCGGTCTCACCCGCTGGACACACGCCGCAGATCTCCACCACCGCATCGCCGTACAACCTGCGCATCGTGATCGGCCAGAACAAGCTCCTGGATTTCAACAAGACCGTGCTGCTGTCGGCGGAGGCAGACGACGGTGAGGGCTCGCGGCTGCGGGCGTTGTCATGGGACGTGTCATGTATGTGCCGCGTGTCAAGTCAGGGCTACGTTCAACGTGCCTGTGAATACGGGCAGCCCCAACATGCCCAGCCCAGCGCCACATCCTGACTCTCTTTCCTCCTGCACACACGCTAACGCACACATGCCCACACGGCCGCAGGCTGGTACGAGATGGAGCTCCGCTACATCGACCCCTCCGCCCCCGTGGACATCACCATTGCCGAGCCGGGCGCCGGCGCCTCCCCCGACGACTTCAAGTACCAGCCCAACTTCTTCTACACCGCCTCGCCCGTGGCGCCCCGCCAGCTCTACTACGCGCCCAACATCGCGCTCTCGTCGGTGTTCCAGGTGCGCGCGTGAAGAGAAATGAGACGCGGTGTCGTCCCGTGGTGTCGTCCTGAGACTGGATTTTATGGGCACTAGTGGGAGAGGAACTTTGGGTGTGTGTGTCTCTCTGTGTAGACGCTAGATAGTCCTGGCGCGGAATGCCTGCACCTGCCCTCCTCCCGGCTGCATGCGCATCGCTTCTCACCACCTCCAACTCATGCCCCCACACCCATCATCCGCCACCCACCACCCACCACCCACCACCCCTCCAGGTGCTGACGCGCCCCAACTCCAGCCGCATCTCCCGCCCCTCCATCCTGGACGGCCCGGCGCCGCTGCTGCAGCTGGACCAGCCCTACAACTACTCCTCCGTCCTCACAGACCTGGCCTACACCGGCGACGCCGCCAGCGGCGGGCCCACGGGTCTGCGGGACGCGCTGTACGCCACGGCACCCGGCCCGGAGGCGGTGCCGCGCAGTGTGGTGGGCATGGTGCACACGCGGCTGCGGCCGCCGGAGGTGGCCATGCGCTTCCGGGTGAGGGGGCCGGCCAATGCCGCGGCTTGCTGGCAGGGGGCGCGGAGGGGGGATGGGGGAAGCCGTTCATGTGGAGAAGGGAGTGGTAGATCACAAGGGGGAGAGCTGTTCGGGCTGAGGGCTTAAGGCAGTGTGCAATGACTGGGAAGCTGCTGGCAAGGCCAACCTAGCCAGCAGCCCCCTTCCCTGGTTGCTCGCAACCTGGCGTTTCCTAACGCCTGCCCCTGATCTCCCTCTCTCTCCCCGCTCTCTCCCCCCCTCCTCACCCGCGCAGCTCACGTGCCAGCTGTGCTCGCTGTACGTCAACAGCCTGCAGGTGCTGGACGTGTTCGACCCGCTGTCAGCCGACTCCGACGACCCGCAGCCCGTCACGCGCGACTCGGGCTGCATGATCTGGTCCTCCGGGTCACCCGGGTCATCCGGGTCATCCGGGTCATCCGGGTCATCCGGGTCATCGGCGTTGTCCACACATGACCTGATCATCCGCTTCGCGCTGCCGGACACCGCCAGCGCCAACGCGCTCCTGTCGCTGACCTGGGTGCCCTGCGCCGCCGGCGCCTCGGCCGTGGGCACCAGCCTCACCACACACGTGGCCAACCCGCTGTTCTGGAGGCCAGACAGCGGCGTCGCGGGTGAGACGGCGCGCGCGCGCGCGTGTGTGTATGTGTATGTGTGTGTGTGTGTGTGTGTGTGTGTGTATGTGTAAGTACCAGCTCAAGCTAAACCAAACGAAGCGAAACTAGCGAAGGGAGATGACGGGGTGGGTGGGTGGGCTCCATGCGTGTGGCTTTTGGGGGTGGGGCCCTCCCGCCCTCGGCCCTTTGGGTTTTGTGCTCTCTCGGGTTCATGTAGGTTGACTTGAGACTGATTTGGCCTTGCATCCCGTCCTCACCTTTCCTGCTGGCCCCTGCTGGACGCTGGCGAGATCCATATGACTCAGTGCACTTCGCCTTCCGTGCCTCCGGCCTACAGGCTACGTGCCTGGCCTGCAGTGCGACGTGTGGCCCGACAACGTGGCCCGCGAGCAGCGCACCTACCCCTACGACACCCAGCCCTGGCTCAAGTTCCGCATGCCCTCCGCGCTGGGCCAGTCCGCCAAGCTGCTGGCGGCGGGCAGCGCCGGCCTGTCCCAGTCCTGGAACAACAACTTCACCAGCACCGGGTGCAGCGCCAAGAACGACGTGCTCAGCAGCGGCTGCAGCACACCCGCCTCCTTCATCCTGAGGGTGAGCGCCACCGCAACAGATGGCGCGTGTGTCCATGTGCGCGTGTGTGTGTGTGTGTGCTGTCTACACGTGCTGCTCCTTTATTCCACCTTTGGAATTCCCAAGCAAACAAACCCCGTCATGCCAGTATATGCCTGGATCCGCCACTGTTGGCAGCGGCCCTCGTACGCACCTCGTTTACGCAGCTGCATGTTCCAGGCTACCCCAATCCCCCACTGCCAGGTCACGAGCCATTTGGCACCCAACCCTTCCTCCACCCCAAACACACAAACACGCACACGCACGCACACACAGGACATCTACCAGAGCCTGCCCTCCACGCCCTCCGCGGTGACGGGCCGGCTGACCCAGAACGTGTACATGCGCTGCTGGACGTTCGTGGACCGCGGCTTCCGCACCGGCGCCATGCAGGCTCGCAGCAGCAGCGGCAACACCATCTACGCCTTCATGGGCAGCCAGGCGGTGAGGCGGTAGCGGCGGGGGGGGGGAGGGGCTGGGCGTTTGGGCACGGTCTTTGGGGGAGGCCGAGAATGCTGGCTTGTAGCCATGCGACTTGGATGCGCAGTGTGCGCTGCTGCCGTCTTACACGCACGCGCACACGAATACACACATACACACACTCTTGCGCTGCCCATCTATCCGCTGCCACCCACCCACCCACCGCTACCCACCCACCGCCGCCCGCCCCCTGCAGATCTTCCGCGCCGAGGCCGCCACCTCCCTGCGCGGCCCCTACAACATGGCGTCCGTGTCCGCCAACGTGACCAGCCTGGCGGGCCACTACCAAGTGCTGGCCATGGGTGAGTACTGCTGGTGCTGGTGGTGGTGATGCTTGTGGTGGTGGTGGTGTGTATAGTTACCAGCCCAAACTACAGCGAACCCAATGTAACAGAGCGAGGATGAGAGCGTGGGGGTGTGTAGATACCAGCCCAAGCTGAACCTGGGGTTGGTGAGGGGCACGGAGCGCAGGAGAGGGAGAGATGGGAGAGCAGCAAAGCAGGGGGAGAGGGAGGGAAAAGGGAAGCGGCGAGGAAGGGACCGAGGGGGGGGCGGCAGACGGTTGACCTTGGCTGTATCTGGCTTGCATACGCAGGCTACACCCTCCACGCTGAGCTGCTGCTCCCCACCAATACCAACACCACAAAACACACACACACACATACACACACAAACACACACACTCTCTCTCCCACACACGTACACACCCCAGAGTGGCGCAACCTGGGCATTGGCGCGCTGGTGGGCATCCTGGACGGCGCCAACAGCAGCTTCAACCTCAATCTGGACGTGCGGCGCACGCGGCTGCCCATCCCGGTGGTGCGGGCCAGGTGCGGGGGCCGGGCGGCGGCGGCAGGGCGGGGCGGGGCTGTGGGCTGTGGGGCTGTGGGCTGTGGGCTGGGGCTGTGGGGTACGCTGTGGGATGGGGCTGTGGGGGCTGGTGGGTAATGGTTGGTGTGTGGGAGGTGGTGGTGCGGGTGGACGGGCTGGGGTGGGGGCACCTGCGTGTCGGCAGGGGGGCCCAGGACTCGCGCTGCCGCACGATACCGCACCCACCCTTGCGTCCACGCCCACCACACGGACCTGGCTCTGCAGGGCGCCGGTCAGCGTGCTGCTGGCGTCAGGCAGCGCCGCCGCCGCCACGACCAGCCCCAGCCCCAGCCCAAGCCCAAGCCCGGCTGCAAGCACCACCAACAGCACCAGCCCCGCCCCCGCCTCCAACTCGACCGCTGCCTCCAACACCACAAGCCCAAGCCCAAGCACTGCACTGGCGAACGGCACAAGCCCCAGCCCGCTGCCGCCAAGTCCAGCGCCGCCCTCTCCAGACCCGCCCAGCCCGGCCCCGAGCCCCCTGTCCCCCAGCCCGGCGCCGCCCAGCCCAGCGCCACCCAGCCCGGCTCCTCCTAGCCCCGCACCCAGCCCCGCACCGCCCAGCCCCGCACCGCCCAGCCCAGCGCCGCCCAGCCCACCGCCTAGTCCCCTGCCCCCCAGCCCGCCGCCTAGTCCCCGGCCCCCCAGTCCTGCGCCCCCCCACCCGCCGCCCAGCCCCGCACCTCCCAGCCCGCCGCCTAGCCCCGCACCGCCCAGCCCTGCGCCCCCCAACCCGCCGCCTAGCCCAGCGCCGCCCAGCCCGCCGCCTAGCCCCCTGCCCCCCAGCCCAGCGCCTAGCCCCCTGCCCCCCAGTCCTGCGCCCCCCAACCCGCCGCCTAGTCCCCAGCCTCCCAGCCCGCCACCTAGTCCTCTGCCCCCCAGTCCTGCGCCCCCCAGCCCAGCGCCTAGCCCAGCGCCCCCCAGCCCGCCACCTAGTCCTCTGCCCCCCAGTCCTGCGCCCCCAAGCCCAGCGCCTAGCCCGGCGCCGCCCAGCCCTCTACCCCCCAGCCCTCGACCCCCTAGCCCTCGACCCCCCAGCCCCCCGCCTAGCCCTCTACCACCCAGCCCCGCGCCCCCCAGCCCCGCGCCCCCCAGCCCCGCGCCCCCCAGCCCCGCGCCCCCCAGCCCCGCGCCCCCCAGCCCCGCGCCCCCCAGCCCCGCGCCCCCCAGCCCCGCGCCCCCCGGCCCTGCTGCTGGCGGTCGGCGGCTGGCCCAGGCTCGCAGTGCCGGCTACACCCCCACCGCCCTGGGCAGCTCGTCCTGGTCCCTGAGCCAGGTGCGCTGTGGGGCGGCACTGCACACACACGCTTCCGCGGCCGTAATTCTGCATCGCATCGGTCGCATGCACGCTCCTGTGCGTCTTGTTTTCCATTGTGCTCTTTGACACGCTTACACACCTGCACACACTTTCTCGTTCCTCCTTGTGCTTTCCTAGCGCATAATCCGTTTCCCTTTCACGCACACATGCACATCCCTTTTGCTCCTTAATACACGCGCATGCACACGCACACATGCGCAGGTGGGCCCGGCCGGCCTCATCCGCGCGGCGTTCTACGCGCCCTCGCCCGACAGCCCGCAGGAGTCGCTGCCGGGGCTGAGCGGCATGCTGCTCAACAACCTCACCGGCATCAACGTGAGGGCGTGGGGGGTCGGGGGGAGGGGCGGACGGTTGGGGGAAGGAGGGGCAGCGGGGCCTGGCAGGGACAGGGTGGGGGAAAGTGCGCGGTGCGGCGGCATCCGTCAGCGCGCGTGCATTCGTCTGTCACCCTCCCTGTACACCATCGGGGCCAGCGGGATTGCTACGCACGGGCTGACGGGCGTACGACTGGACTCTGCCATCGCCCCCGCGTCACCCCCGCCTCGTTTTGCCCCTCCACAGATCTCCCGTGTCGTCTCCGCCGCCGCCGGCCTGTCCGGCAAGCTGACCGGCCCCGCCGACGTGGCCGCGGGGCCGCACTACGTGCGCACCGAGGGCTTCCTGCTCAGCCCCACCGCCGCCGCCACCGCCGACGACGGCTCCGCCATCACCACAGGCGACCAGCCGCTGCAGTCGGTGACGCTGCGCGTGCGCGATGGTGACGGCCAGGTGGGTGGAAGTCCAGGGATGTACCCGTACCTCCCTCCCACTCCACTGGCACCTCTGCCTGCACCGTGCACCCGCCACTCCCGCCACCTTCCCCCCGCTGCCACCTACCCCCATCGCCCCCCCCATCGGCACGCGCGCCCCTACGCAAGCTGTCTACCCCGCTACACTTCTCTGTAACACCTCTGCACCCCCCCTCCGCCCGTTGTAGCTTGGTTTGGTTCAGTTTGGGCTGGAATTTACAACCACCTCCCCCGCCGCCCGCCGCCCGCCCCTAGGTCGTGTCCATCATCATGGGCGACGTCACGGTGCGCAACGGCGTGGAGTTCCCCGCCCGCACCGTCACGGAGACGGCCACGGAGCTGATGCTGCCGCCCGGGTACGTGCCGGTGGCGGTCACGCTCAAGGCGGGGGCCACCGCCGCCGCCACCCTGGACGTGGCGATTGTGGACGTCAACAGCGGGGAAGCGGCGGACGTGGATGAGTCCATGTGGTTCGCCATGAAGGAAACCAGCAGCTAGGTGAGGCCAGGCTGCAGTTGACAGGCCGCAGTTGACAGGCCGCACGTGAGGGAGGCCGCGGCTGAAAGGCCGCTAGGCGCGTGGAGAGGTGGGAAGGACGGGTGGATTGCAGTTGACCCCCGACTGCGCTGCTAGGGGAGTTGGGGTATTAGGTCCGCAACATCCGGCGCCCAGCTTGCGCCGGAGACGGCAGCTGCCGGAGACGACTGCAGCTCAGGAAATGTGTTGGCGAAGGCTTCATATGGATTTTTAAGGCTATGGCGAGAAGGGAGGGGCTAGCATTTTCCGGCGTTGGCTGCACTGCTTACGGTGAGGGACAGAAGCGCAGCAGCCGCCTGATTTGCAAACGCACGCTGATTCGTGCTGAGAGGTGCAATAACGGACTCGGGCTGTGCAAACAGCCCGTCACACTTGGCAGAGGTAGAATTGTGGATTCGTGGAGCTGTCTATCGCGGGGCCTGTGGATTGGCTGGGTTGGGTCGCATTGAGTTGCAGGTGTATGTGTGTGTCTGTGTGCATGTGCATGTGGGTGCGCGTACGTGTTGAGTGTGCGTGCGCGTGTGAGCAGACAGCAATGTCTCAGGTGTTATCGCAGCCAAATGGAAGCACAAGGTCTCTGACATTACTAAATTAACAGGGAGTCTGCTTACACTATGCGAGCGTATTTATGCGGGGGAGGTTGTCGTAAGGGTGGCATCGGGTGGCATACAGTGCCCTCCACGGGTGCGACATGCCCCCAACACTGTGCAGACAGAGAGGTAGGCGGTACCCCGCCTCCCAAGTCGGTTGTTCGGCATTGAAGTGTGTGCCGCGCCTTCTTCGCAGCGCTATTTAGCAGGTCATTTGTTACCACGGATGGTATGCGGAATGCAAGTGCTTACGCGTGCTGTGCGCGTGCTTGCACCCGGAGTGGGAGAGCGTGTAAACGACACACTGTAGCAGATGTGCAGATGCAGCACGCTGGCTCCCGCACAAGCATGCAAACCTGGGCTGGGCTGCAGGGCGTCACGCCCAGCCGAGGGACAGTACACGCGACCTTGGCGCACGCCGGATGTCCGCAGGCCACTTCGTCGCAGGCGCGAGTAGCCGAAGGGCGCCGCTAGCAGGATTGGCGTCAACCTGCGTCAACCGTCGGGGAAACCGCCAAATCGGCTCGGCAGCAGAGCATAGACCCCGCATAAGAGCTGAGGATATGGGGCATCAGATAACACGGACAGGGCAGGCCTTGAGCTGCGACTTGCGGGAACATGGCGAAGTGTGGTCCGCTAGCTAGCGCTATTGCGAACTTGCATCACAGGCTAAACGCTAGCCCAAACGTGACTTCAACCATCAGGTAATACATTGCACATGTAACAAACGCAATCGTGGGAGCGTTTCATACGGTCAGCGTAGTTCCCGCCAACCCCCCGACGGTGCTTTGTCCCACGCCAGCGGTGTACAGTATCCAAACAGTATGACACGGGAAAATAGACACACTGATAACTGGGTGCGGCTCGCTGGCGACATCATTCGCAAACTTGCCAAGCGCATGCACCCAAACGATGTCGCTGGGGCGCTGCAGTTCATCAACAAGGAGACAAAAGCGAGCCTGGGTGGCATCTACAAAAGCATTCGCGTGGTCAGTCGACAGCTGGAGCTGCCCCACGGCCTAGGCGAGGTCACGACGGCAGACAACTCCTTCCCAGGCTACGCCTTCTCCACCTACTGGGACCGCCCGGAGCCATGGCGCGCGTTGTCGCGGCCGCGGCGACTGTGGCTGCTGCGCCTGGCCGCCTCCAGCCACCACGCCGCCAGCCTGGAGGTCGCTCTGGCGCATGCCGGTGTGGGACTGGAGGGCGCGGTGATGGAGTCGGCCGCGGCGGCGGGCGACCTGGCGGCGTGCCGGCGGCTGCTGGAGGAGGGGTGCGACTGCGGTGGGGCGCTGCTGGTGGCTGCGGCATGCGACCATCTGCACATCCTGCAGTGGGTCTGGCAGGACGCGTATGAGCAGCTGCCGAGGCTGCCTGGTGTGTTTCGTTGGTGCTGGAGCGATCTGGCAAACGCCGCGCTCACCGGCAGCGGCGACAGCGGCCGGGTGCTGAGCTGGCTGCAGACCCACTGGCCGACGCCACCGCCACCGCCGCGGAGCTGCACGGCGGAGCAGCTGCCTGCAGCGGCCTTGCCAGGAGGGGAGGAAGAGGAGTTGGAGGAGGAGGAGGAGGAGGAGGAGGAGGAGGAGGAGGAGGAGGAGGAGGAGGAGGAGGAGGAGGAGCAGGAAGTGGATGAGGAGCGGGAGCAGGAGCACTGGGAGCAGCAGCAGCAGAGCGGTGATGAGGTGGACATGGCGGACGCGGGTGCCGAGTCCTCCGTGGCAGCCATGGACGGTCAGGCGGCGGCGGGTGCTGCTGCGGATGTTGACGCACAACAGCACGTAGCAGCAGGGGACTGCTGGGCTGATGTCGTGCTAGTGCGACCCGCAGCGAAGGACGAGGTCGCAATGGCTGCTGGCGCCGAGGGCGCGGGAGCTGAGCAGGGACCGGCGGTGTGCCCACGCGGTGCCACAATGGTGCTTGCGGCGCCGGCCGAGACGACCGCGCAGGCGGCACACTTACCAGCAGCGCCGCCCCTTGCTGCCGCACCGCCAGCAGCCACCATCACCACCACAGCAGACGCAGACACAGCGGTGGCCACATCGCTGTCGCCTGTGCTGGCGCCCGTGCCGCCGCCTGACGCATACGTGCCCCGCCACGACAAGCTGCCGGCCGTGTTCCAGGCACTGGCCCGCGGCGGCCACAGCGACGCACTGCTCCGGCTGCTGGACCGGCGCACCGCCGCCTACCTGATTAGCGTGTCCGAGGGCCACCGCTGGCCCCCCCTCACCGACACCCTGTGCCACGTGGCGCTGGGCTGCTGTCCGCTGGAGACGCTGCAGGCCGTGCATGGTCAGTGGGTCGCACGCTGCGGCGCCGCGCCGCCCCTCACGCGGCATCGCGTGCTCGCGCACGCCATCGGCAGCACTGTGGAGTGGCAGGCCAAAGCCGACTTCCTCCTGTCGCACCTGCTGCAGCAGCAGCAGCAGCAGCAGCAGCAGCAGCAGCAGTGGGAGCCCCAGGCCCAGCCCGGGCCCGAGCCCGAGGAGACGGTGCGTGCTGAGGTGCGCGGCGTGGCGGCGGCTGTGCAGGTGGAGCCGGAGCTGCAGGCGGTGTGGGCGGCGGCGGCGGGGCAGGCCGACTACCTGGACCGGTGGCGCTACCTCGCGGCAGGGGGCCTGCAGGATGGCACCTGGCAAGCGCGGGCCGCACAGGCGGCGGCCGCCGCCGGCAATGCGGCGGCGCTGGGGGAGCTGCTGGAAGAGTGGGATGCCATGGCGGCGGCGGCGGCGGCGGCGGCTGGTGCGTCTGCGGGCCTGCGGGGTAATGGGCACACGTTGCGGTGGGCAGGAGGAGGATTGGGCTGGGCAGCAGCCGGCTGGGCACGTTGCGTCGCGGAGCGAAAGGGTAGCTTACTGGGTAGCTTGCTGGAGCCTGCGCAAGCGGGGCGGTGAGCGGTTGAAATGGGGAGTGCGCGTTGCATGAGGGGCGGCAGCGTGCCTTGCGCGGCAAAGTCATTCCGTTGCAATTTCTGTTGCCTGTGCTTCGCATCGGCCCCTCTACCTTCAGTCACAATGCGTCTGCCCGCCCGCCAGCAGGTGGCAACATGGGCGCAGGACCACACCTGGCGTGGACACCGCCACCGCCCGACACACTCACCGACACGGCCGCAGCCGGCGGGCACGTGGCAGTGCTGCAGCTGCTGCGGCAGCGGCATGATCCCACCCTGCTGCGTGCGCAGCACCTGCTCTTAGCGGCAAGCAACAAGCACATTGAGGCTGT
This sequence comes from Chlamydomonas reinhardtii, assembly GCF_000002595.2. Lineage (NCBI taxonomy): Eukaryota > Viridiplantae > Chlorophyta > Chlorophyceae > Chlamydomonadales > Chlamydomonadaceae > Chlamydomonas > Chlamydomonas reinhardtii. The sequence continues at coordinate 644,310 of NC_057006.1, read as the reverse complement.
GCGGTACCTGGCGGCGGAGGCGGTGGCGGTGGCGCAGGAGCAGGCGGTGGCCGGGGTTGCGGGGGCCCCTGGCATTGGCAACAATGGCGCCTCTGAGGCCACGGATGCGCACTCAAGTTTTGCGTTTCGCGAGGTGGCGGCGGCAGGCGCGGATCTGCCGTTGCTGCGGCTGCTGCACGAGCGGTGCGGCGCTGACATCGACCTGGACGCGGTGGCGACAGGCGGCAGCGTGGAGGCGTTGCAGTGGGCGGTCGAGACGCTGCCGGCGCAGACCGTGGTGAGATGTGTGCAGATCGCAACCGTCAAACGCCTGTCGCCTGCCTGTTTGATGTGCAGTGGTCTTGATGACCGCCCGCCCCGGCCTTGGGGTAAGTCGAGGCCCTGATGCATGCGCCCCTGCTGCCGCGCCCCGCAGCTCGCCGCCCTCAACCCCAGTCGGGTGTGGAGTGTCGCAGCAAGCGGCAACCTGGCGGCGGCGGACTGGCTGATTTACCAGCGGGGGCTCATCATAACCGGGTCAGAAGACGTCGGTGGGACGGTGGCGGCAGCGAAGGCGGCAGGAGCCACTGGCGGGAGCGGAGCAGCGGCCGCCAACAAAGGAGGCAGCAGGGCGGTGCTGATGCTGATGCTTCCGGAGGAGGGGGAGCTGCTGCAGTGGTTCGTGGGCGGAGGCGTCTTCAATCGAGTCCTGAGCCGCGTTCGGATGTGGGTGGCGCGCCAGGCGCGGTTTATAGCTGTTGCTGGGGCCGCTGGTGCAGCCACTCGGGTAGGCAGCAGCAGTAGCAGCTGGGGCCGGTTGATGCTGGAGGATTGGGCGCGGCTGTTGGATTTGGTGCAGCCGCCGGGGGCTGTGGTGGCGCTGCCGCCGCAGCAGTTACTGTGGCTGCGGCGGCAGCGGCAGGCGGCGGCTGACCGGCTGCTGCTGCCGGTTGGGGAGGAGGAGGGGAAAACGCGTTGAGGCGGTGGCGGGGGTGGCGGCTGCGGTGGTAGCTAGCAGCGCTCGCTGCAGCCGGGTTTGGCACGGCGCGCCGACTGCATGTGGGAGTGCAGGTGCGGGTGTGGTGGGTGCCAATGGCACAGCGGTGTAGGGGGGGGAGTCAACCAGAGGGCCGTGGGCCAGCCGGCAGGTGTGCTGCTGCGGAGTGGTGCGCTGTGCATGGGGCAGCCGGCGTTGGCCGGGCGTGGAAGGGCAGGCAGTAGCAGCAGCAGCAGCAGCAGTAGCGGTGCATACAGGTGCATGCACGTGGGCCAGAGTTGCAGTGGGCGCTGCAAGGGCGGGGCAGCGGAGGTGATGTGGTTGCTCGCGGCGCGGCAGAGGCCAGGAGGAGGCAGACGGAAGTGACCATGCCCAAAAGTGATTCCATGCTGGGCGGGGGGACACCGGGTGCGGCATATGTGTGCTGCTGCGCGCGGGGACCCGTGCGTGGGGTGCGTGGCGGCCAGCGCGGTGCCAGACACTGCTGACATGCCACAAAAGGTTGGCAGCACGTTGGTACAGCTGAAGCAGATAGAGCCCTGCTGACGTATACGTACTCTCGTTCGCTGGCCTGACCCCGTCAGGCCCCAGTCAGGCATGAGGCACAGCATCATGTAAGTTCCGCTAATTGCTGACCGCTGCCTGACCGCCTGGCTCGGGGTGCAGAAATCAGGAACACAAGCAGGTGGTCTTCACTCAGCTGCACGCACAGGTGTTACAGCTGTATTTTAGCTCAATGTCACCGGTTCGCTGCCCCCTGACGTGACAAAGACACGCACCATGCCTGCCGCGCATCCCCAACAACCCTTTACTCGCTGAGTCGCTGCAGCTCGTGCATATCGTGGTGTGAGGCCCTGCGCTCCCGCCAGCCTCTTTGCTTGCTACGTGTCACGCATTACGGTCTAACACCACCCCAAGATCGCGCCGCCTTTTAGCTGTGGGACCCAGCCACGCTATCGCCGCCATTCAGTTGATGACCCCGGTACCAAAAGTGTTGCGCCCCAACGTTAGCACTGCAGCAGCCGGACACACCACCCGCTGACCCGCCCATGCACCGCGCACGCCATTACAGTCGAACTTTACTGCTGAAACCCAACTGCCATTGCAAGCAGCACCCAATCCTGCACTCCTGCACGACCGTGTTGTAATACGATCCCTGTGAAGGCAGGGGCCACTGCGGCCGTGCGCGGTTCCTACAACTAATAATGAGCCACTTGTACTTATAACCTAAACACGAAACAGGCGGCGGCGCTGACCGTAACGTATTGCGCACAAGCAGTGGCGCCTGCAAGCGTACGCACTGCGGCAAACCGCCGCTGCCGCGCATCACGACACCCGCCACCCTCCATCCATCACACCTGCCCTCCATCGGTTGCCATCTATCTACTGCGCGCCGGCGGTGACCTTGATGCGGCGCGGCTGCGGCTTCTCGGGCGCCTGCCGCCGCGGCAGCGTCACCCTCAGCACACCGCGCTCCAGCGCCGCCGCCACGCCGTCCGCCTCCACATCCCCAGGCAGTTGCCAGGAGCCCCGGAACGTCCACACCGCGCAATTGCCCTTACTGCCGGCTTCAACCCCGGCTGCTGCCGCCCCAGGGGCTGCGGCGGCGGCGGCGTCAGCCTCGTCGGCAGCCGCGGATGCAGTGGCTGGGGCGGAGGCGGGCTGCTGCTGGGTGCCGGTCGCGGCAGAGGCGGTGGCGGCGGGCCCAGCGGAGGCGGCGGTTGCAGGCGCCGGCGGGATCGGCGGGCTGGCGCCGTCGCGGCGGGCTCCGGAGATGGTGAGCAGTCCCTCCTCCGCATCCAGCTCGATGTGCAGGTCCGATTCGGCCACACCTGTGCGTATGGCAAAGGTTGCGAGCAGCACTTCATGCCAGCAGGTGGCGAGGTCCATAGGTGGCGAGGGGTGGCGCACCGACACACGCGGTTTGCCACGTCACCCTACCTCCCACCGCATGCCAGTGCATGCACTTCACAACCCAAAGTAGCCGTCCATAGCCCCAGCATCCCAGCTGCCCCCAAAGAGACAGTGCTTACCTATCCCTTCCGGGCCACGCGCTACCGCACACATCCCGCACAACCTCCTTCCCTCCCGCACCCAAGCCCGCACCTGGCATGTCCGCCTGGAGCTCGTAGCGGTCCTCAAAGGCGCGGAACTGGGTCGGGCGCGTTACCGACACCGACTTGGAGGTCGCGGAGCGGAAAGGCGAGTCGCTGAAGAGCGGCGAGTTGCGCGCCAGCGGCGAGTCGCCAAAGACGTTGGCCAGCTCAGCGGTGAGGTGGCGGTCCATCTGAAGCAGCTCATCCATGGCTCGTGAAAGGCTGCCCAGGCTGGACGGCTGGAGGAAGGGGGCCAGGGACCTGTATCTTGGCGAGCAGCCACGGAACGGGCCGAGGACCAGGTCGCCAGCGGAGCGCGAGGATAGGTTGCGCACGGTGCCCATCGCCATGGTCGGCAGCTCGGCTGCAGTGTTCGCAGCGGCCGCGCGAGCTAGGAGCTGGGAGGCAGACCTCCGAAGTGCGTGGTTGAACGACATCGCGGTATCGCTGTAGAATTGAAGCTCGGTGCTCGGGTTGGTTGGTTGGCAACCACTTGCAAAAGTGGCAGCTATTCGGCAAAGCAAACTCGCACGTTAAAAGTACGCCAGTGCGCTGTGGAGGAGCACATATTATATGCCGCGGCCCGGCTGAAGCTGCACAACGCGAGTCGCGGTTCTGGAAGGATCCAGTTCTCCCTATTCATCCGACAGCAGCGCCCTCGCGGGTTGGAACAACATCCTGCATAAACAAGAACCAAATATTCTAATCGCCTTAACTCGAAAACGCGGTATCCTCACGTCAGCCAGCCGCAGGCGCGCGCCCTCGGTCCGTATCCCTTCAGCTTCAGGCGCCCTACTACTCCAACTACTCCATGTGCTCGTCCTCCAATGCTGCACCCTGCGCCTGCCCCCTCGCCGCCTCCTGCTTTTCCCGTTCCCTCCGCTCCGCTGCGTAAACGGAGAAGGGTCCGAAGTCGCGGCGTGCGGCGTGGTCCACCCCCCAGGCCGGCGGCAGGTACTGCGGCCGCACCGCCTCCACGAAGCAGGCCCGGAACCTGGCGGCCCGGCGGGATGCGGGGGAGAGGGGTTATAGATACCAGCCCATACTAAGTCGAACACAATTCAGAAGAACAAGGAGGAAAGCGTTGATTGTGGGGGGTTGCAAAGGTGGTACAGGCGGGGGAGTGGGTAAGGGCATGGGGTAAGGGCGTGGGCGGTTTATCAAGCAGGACGCGCGAGGCGTGTGTGCATAGGCCCTAAATTGCCCCAACACGCGCCCCCGCCCCACCCCCGGCAACACACGCACATGCACACACACACGCATACGCACGCGCACACACCTGCCCCTACATCTCCTCGCCCAACCCCAGCCCCCCCCCTCACCTCTTGATGAGCCCCAGCAGTTCCTCCTCGCCGCCCCGCGCCATGGCCAGCCGCACCACCCGCTCCCCGTGCCACATGTGCCCGCTGTCCAGCCACCGGTCCGCAGGCGTGCTGCTACTGCCGGCGCCCGTGGCGCTGCTACTGCCGGCGGCGGCTGCAGCTGCAGGGTTTCCGGCAGTGGCTGTAGCAGCGGCGGCTGCGCCGCCGTCCGCGGCTCCCGCCGGGTCGGTGCCTGAAGAGGGCTGCTGCTGCTGCTTGAGGTAGCGCTTGCGGGCGCGGCGGCCCAGGCCTGCGGTTGTCATGATGATGCATTGAAGATGCACAGCCGCACATACAATAAAATACAAAACAGAGGTGAGATGAGTCTCGCCAAATCCGCGTACAGCTTTCACACATTGACCACACGCCGGAAGCTCCTCCCGAAAAGGAAGCGGCACCGGCACCCGCCCACCCTGAACCCACCACCTCCCCACCGCCACCCCCACCCCTAGCCGCCGCACCTCCCAGCAGCGCCGCCTGTAGGTCCCCCGGCCGCAGCCCCGGCGCCTCCCCGGGGGCGGTGGGGTCGCGACCCAGAGCCAGTTTGATGGTGTCCTCCAGCTGCCTGTGCGTACGTGGTCATTTGAATTGGCGTTTCCCTTGGGCGCAACTTTCATGTGTAACGAACACAACACAATACAACACAGTACAACACAACACAACACAACAGGCACGTGCACGTGCGCCCCCATCTCGTTGGGTTCGGGCACATAAGCCCCACCTGACACGGGCCGGCGGCATGCTTGCGCCGTTCTTCTGCAGCGCCAGAGCCGCCCGCCGCGCCGCCGAGGGGTGGATGCCGCCCGGCAGGCCGCCCTCGCCCTCGCCCTCGCCCTCGGGATCACCACTGGCGCCACCCGCCCCGGACCCGTCACCATCGTCGTCGACGTCGTCTGCCGCGGCGCCGCCGCCGCCAGCGCGCGCGGCCTCGGCATCTGCCGCCGCCGCGGCGTCTGTGCCTGCATTGCCGCCTGCAGCGGCGGCACCAGCGGCGCCTGCAGCACTAGCAGCATCTACGGCGGCGGCTATGCCGCCATGGCGGCTGGCACCGGCACCGCCAGTAGTGGCTGCTGCTGAGGATGGCGGCAGGGGTGTGCGGGGCGGCAGCAGCGGCACTCCGTAGTCAGCCGCGATCTGCCGCTTCAGCCGCTCAGCCGCCTGAGGCGCGGGGGGCCGGGTGGGTGGGTGGGGTTGGCAACCGGCCATTGTGTTGGTTGCCACGAGTCTTGGTAATGCAATGCAAGTATGCAACAGCACCCATTACGTCACTAAAGCATCGCACTCCCAGTGGCCCGCCACGCCTCACACCCCACACATTGATACATACCACAGCACAGCACACCACACCTCCCCCTCCCCCTCCCCCTCCCCCTCCGCCTCCCCTCCCTGCCTCTCACACCCTCCACGCCCTCCCCCTCCCCTCCCACCCTCTGCGCCGCCTCGTGGCAGTCTATGCACAGCAGCACCACGTCGTGGCTGCGGTGGCTCTTGAGCGCCGGCGGCATGGCGCGCCGGTAGGCGGCGGGCAGCACCCGGTAGCGCAGGTAGTGGGAGGCGCAGCCGCAGCCCACACAGCGGTTGGCCTTGGACTGGGTGTAGAAGTCGTCGGCGCCTGGGGGATGTGTGGGGGAGGGGTGTGGGGGAGGGGTGTG
>NC_057006.1:497339-638125 GCF_000002595.2 Chlamydomonas reinhardtii | reverse complement strand
TTACGCTCATGAGTAGCTAAGAACTTGGTAGACGGTAGGCAATCTTGGGGGAAGGGGTGGGTGGAGGAGAGGGAGAGGATGAGCGGGAGGGAATGGGAGGGAGAGGCATCGACTTGTCGTGTTCCACACACTTCGCTCCTCACCCGCGAAACTTTCCTTGCGCAACACACGGCACACGCTCCCACCCCACACCGCCCCATCCCTCACCTAGTTGCTGGTCTGTGTTCTGGTGCTCGAACAGCAGCTGGATGGTGGGCGGCTCCTCACACACCTGAGGGGCAACACCAGCAGCAGCGGGTGTGTGTTGAGTGCGATTCTGGATCGGACGGCGATTCCTTGACTATCTGTTGGGATCTATTCCTTTGGGCTCGGGCAAATATCCCCCCTCCATGAACAGCTTCCCTCCCCCCATCACCCCCTCCCCCCCCCCCCGGGATTGGTTCAACGTTAACCCCCCCCCCCCCCGCCCCCCGCCCACCTGCACCGCCAACCCCTTGCCCAGGTACCACTCCAGCTTGCGTGTGTCGCAGTAGCACAGCAGTCCACCCTCGCGCGACAGCATGCGGCAGTTCTGGTACACCTGGGGAGAGAGGGAGGGGGGAGGAGGGTTGGGGGTGGCGGGGGCGAGGGCGTGGGTGGAGGCGGCGTGGAAGCAGGGCTGTTGAGAGGTAGGAAGGGGCTGAGGAGGGGCATGGGGCAGCTGTAATGGACTATGCGTAAGTATCATCGGTGCAGCGCTCTCGGCCTCCTCAGCCTCATCCTATCAGTCCCGATCAGGCCTGAATCGTGTCATACAACCTCTGCACGTGTGTCCACGAATTCAACCACCCACCCACCCACCCACTCACCCACCCAACCACCCAGCCCCATCCCACCTGTGTCTTGGCACTGAACTTCTCAATTAGCCAAGTGCGCCGCTCCGCCGCCGCCTCAGCCGTGGCCGCCGCAGCGCGCTTGCCCGAGCCCGAGCCCACACCGCCGGCGGCGCCGCCAGCCGCCAGCCCCGCCCACGGCAGACGGCCCGCCGCCGCCGCCGCCAGCGTCTGACACAGCGAGCCGGCGGCGGCGCGTACGGCGTCACTGACCTCAAGTCGGCACGCGTACGGCTCGTTTTGTAACGCCTGAGATGCAAAGTGGCGTGCCGTACTTCAGCAAGAGAAGAGCGAAGCTAAGGCCATTTCGTGAAACGAGATGGCCAAATGGAAAATTCCGTCGTGACGGCTTTTCATGTTCCTCAAGGAGTCAAGCTAGTGCTGCCCATGAGCTTGCCAGAATTGTTGTACCTACCTCATTGGCCGCCGCCACGTGCTCCTCCACTAACCGGACCAGCTGGCGGCCGCTGGCGGGCGGGGGCCGCGCCGCCGCCGCCGCCGCCACCGCCGCATCCGGCATAACCGCCGCCGGGCTCTCATCCAGCCGCCGCGCCGTCAGGTCTCGCCAGCGACACAGCGCGTAGACGCCGTCGGCCGCAGCGGCCGCCGCCGCCGCCGCCGCGCCGCCCGCCTTCTTCTTTGCTGCCTTCGTCCCGCCGCCCCCCGCGCTGTTGCCGCCTGCCGCCGCGCCGTCGTCGGCTGCTGACAGGAAGTATTTCCGGAGGATGGCGGCGGCGGCGGTTGAAGCCGTGCCGGTGGCGGTGGCGGCACCGCCGCCGCTGCCGCCACCGTGCTCCGCCTGCACCTCCTCGCTGTCGCCATTGCTGCCAGGAGCGCCCGCCGCCGCCGAAGCAGCTGCAGCAGCAGTAGCGGCCGCCGCCACCGCTGCCGCGGCGGCGGCGTCCGACAGTGGCTTGCGGTACAGCGTGAGGCTGACCTGGTGGCTGCGAAGCAGTGCGTGCCCCAGCGGCGTCGGCACCGGCCGCCCGGCGGCAGCGGCGCCGCCGCCGCCACCATGCAGCCCAACCGCCGCCGCCGCCACTGGCTCCGTGGCCACAAGCGGCGCCAACTCGAACTCTCCGCCACGGTCGCCCTTACCCTCGCCGCCCTGGTAACCGCCGCCGCCAACGAAACTAGTCAAGCTGCCTGGAGGCGCCGCCGCCGCTGCCACCCCAGCCGCCGCCAGCTCGCGGCGCATGACGTCAGCCAGGTACGGCAGGTAGGCCACGTCGGCGGCGGCGTACCGGGCCAGTGGCGGCGGCAGCGGGCGGCGGCGCCAGTCGGCCCGCTGGCCCGCGGCCTTGTCTGCGGCCATGTCCAGCCCCACGTGCCGCTTGAGCAGCGCTGCAGGGGGGAGGGGGTTGCATTCATGGTTTATTTAGAAAGAAGTGGAGTTGTAGCCGATAGCAAGGGCGGCGGAGCGCGGGGGATGGTGATGGGCACGGTGGTGGACAGGGGCGGTGTGGGTGCTACGACGACTGGCGCTGCTGCTGCGATGCAGGCACCGTCCTCCCCCTCCCCGTCCTCCCCCTCCCCGTCTGCCCCCACCTCAGCCCCCCCCCCCCCTGCCCCGCCCCTACCCGCCAGCGCCCGGCTGTCGTACGCCAGCACCGCCGCCGCCTTCTCCGTGTCAAACACGTTCACCAGATACAGCCGGAAGTCGCGCTGAAGCCACGTCACGTCGTTGCCGCCGCCGTGCAGCACCTGAGCGAGGGATACCGCATGCGTAATGAAATTTAGACGAGATGATGTTGACAGGTTGGTGCCTCTGGCCGCCTCTGGCTTCCTACCGGGAACGGTGAAAAGCACCCCCCCACACACACACACACACACCACCACTCGCTCCCCCTCCCCCGCCCCCGCCCCCATCCCCCCGCCTTCACCTTGACCACCCGCGGGTCTGCCATGAGCGGCCCCAGCGCCGGCCCCACGTGGTCGTGCAGCGCCAGGCAGTCCACCAGCCACACCTCGCTACAGCCGCCGCCGGCTGTAGCAGCAGCAGCAGCAGGGGCGCCGCCGGAGGCTGTAGCAGTGGCCGCGGAGGGGGCGCAGGCGGCGGCGAGGATGGAGTTGGCAAGGTCGAGACTGGTGCGTGCGGAGGTGGTGGCGGCGCCGTTGCCGTGGCCGTGGCCGGTGGTGCCGGCAGTAGCCGCAACCTTCGGGTGGGCCGTGGAAGCCGCCGGCTGTAGCAGCACAGCCGCCGCTGCTGCAGCCGCAGCAGCCGGCGAGCCCGCCACCGCCCCGAACCGGCCGGCGGTAGCACTGGCAGCAGCAGTGGCGTTACTGCCTGCTCCCGACGGCGCCGGCGGCGGCGGAAGCGCGTGCGACGCCCTTGCCGCGGCAGTCGGTGTAACTGCTACAGCCGCCTGCTGCTGCTGCTGCTGCTGCTGCTGCTGCTGCTGCTGCTGCCGCAGCGGCGCGGACAGCTGTAGCAGGCACACCATGCCGTGGTAGGAGTGCAGCGCGTGCGCCTCCGTGTCCAGTCCGATCTGCCGCTCCTGCGGGGCGAGGGGAGGGGACACACACACACACACACACAGACACTGTCGCATACACTGTCTTTGCGCAATGTGTTCCTTGTACTCTTTAACACAGACACACACCCAGGCAGTCCAGAGCAGTTAGCCAAGTCTGTGCTGCCATCCCGCTTCCTCCTGCAATGCCACCCCCGCACCCCGCCGCACGTCACGCGCACCCTGTTACCCTCACCCTCACCCTCAACCCCACCCTCCACCCCACCGTGCCACCCTCACCCGCCGCAGCCGCACCCCCAGCTCATACAGCTGCTCCGGCGCACACACCCAGTGCACCACAGGCGCCGCAGGTGCCGAGGGCACAACCGCGCCCGCCGCCGCGACACCGCCGCCACCGCCCACGGCGCCGCCCGTGCCCCAACTGCCCCCTCCGGCCAGTCGGTCCACTGGCGTGCGAGAATTCGATGTTTGCGCTGTTGCTGATGCTGATGCCGGCAGAGCTCCTGCTGCTGCCTTGGTCGCGGCGGCGCCGGTGGCGGTCGCGGCAATGGCGGGCAGCTGCGGCGCCACCGCCAGTTGCGGCGGCGGCAGCAGCGCGGGCGGCGGCGGCGGGTGCCGCAGCACGGGGCAAGCCAGTGCGGCCATGAGGCGCTGGATGCGCGGCAGGTAGGGATGGACCTGCCCGCTGCCGCCGCCGCCAGCGCCCAGACCCGACACTGTTGCTGGCGGCACCCCTGCTGCTGCTGCTGCTGCTGCGGCTGCCCCTCCGGCCACCGCTGCCCCTGATGGCGGCCCCAGCACAGCACCGGCGCCCGCCTCCCTCGCGGCACCCGCCGGCTGCTGTCCGGCTGCTCCTCCCGCTCCTCCCGCTCCTCCCGCCGCCGCCGCCCACTCCCTGGACCTGCGCTCCAGCATGTGGCTCAGGGCCGGCTCCACGTGCTGCTGACCCAGCGGACCCACACGGCCGCCATGACCCGGCAGCGGCGGCGGCGGCGGCGGAAGAAGCGGCGGCGGAAGCGGCGGTGGTTGGTGGTTGTGGTGGTTGACGGCACCGGCGCCGGCGGCCGAGGTGGGTGTGGCGTCTGAGAAGGAGGTGCGGGAGGGGCTGGGGGAGGTGGCGGCATGGCTGCTGTCGGAGGGCTGTGGCGGCAGGTGTGGGAAGGGGCGGTCCGAGGTGTCGGCGTACACCACTTGGAAGCCGTCCTGTGGCCGCTGCAATGTGTGTGTTGGGAAGGAGCGACAGGGAGCGGCAGGGGAGGAAGGCTACTTGTTTTCGACGCGTGCTTATAATTATGTGGGTCGGGTGTAAGTTGCCAGTTCAACAGACAGCGGCAGCTGTGTGCATGGCGACAGGCGGTCAGGGGGCAGCGCTAGGACGCAATCCAAGAGCACGGCAGGGTGGGGGCAAGCTGTATACCGCACCCGCAGTGCCGGGGGCCGCCGCTGCGCGCTCTGCCTCCAGCGCCGCTGCCGCCATCGAATCACCAGGGCTGTAGCCGTAGCCGCCGCCGCCGCCACTGCGCCGGCGGCGCCAACGGCCGCCGCTACAGGGAAGGCTCCGCCGCTGACGCCGGGCCGACGCTGGCGCCCCGCCTGCTGCCGCGCCAGGAGCGCAGTGTCACAGGAGAACAGATTCACACTTGAGCCATATGTCTCGCGCATATAGGACTGGGGGTATTCTGACAGCGGAGAGCTCAGAACACAACACCTTCGGCGAGGCCGCTCCCGCCATGTCGGTGTCGAGGGTCCCAAACTTCACGCCGAGACTCACCGGACCGGCATCAAGGGCTTGCATAGTGTAACAAGCCTGGCAAGGTGAGGTGAAAAAGCAAATGTATACTACGCACGCTTGCCGCTAAGGGACCGCGGGTGCATTTCGGTTTCGCGAGTGCGCAAGTTGGTGGGAAACATATGAATTGACGCAATGAACTTGAAGCTTAGGAAATTATGATATCATAATGAAGCATAGACAGCGTTTCTGCTCCTCCTGGCAACATTTAGTTCCACGCCATTCGCCGATCTTGGTCGCTTGGCTTCATGGAGTCCGCCGTCAACCCAATTGAATTTTCATTGGATTAGGACTACAGGGTGCTTGTTTGTGTAGCCGCATCGCCGCTGGCCGCCACGATGCTTAACCTTCAGCACTCTGCCCGCGCGGGCCCTGCCTGCCGCTCGAGGGCCACTACCCGCAAGCTTTGCGTTTCTGTTAGCGCCGCTGGCTCGACCTATGGAAACAACTTCCGGGTGACCACGTTCGGGGAGTCGCATGGAAAGGGTGTGGGCTGCGTGATCGATGGTGTGCCCCCGCGGCTGGCAATTACCGAGGATGAGATTCAGCTGGAGCTGGACCGCCGGAAGCCCGGTCAGAGCATCATCACCACGCCGCGCAAGGAGGACGACATTGCGGAGATCCTCTCTGGCGTCGTGGACGGTGTGACGCTGGGCACGCCCATCGCCATCGTGGTCCGTAACAAAGACCAGAAGTCTCAGGACTACTCGGAGATGTCGGTCGCGTACCGCCCCAGCCACGCCGATGCCACCTACGACTTCAAGTATGGCATCCGCGCCGTCGCCGGTGGCGGCCGCTCGTCGGCTCGCGAGACCATTGGTCGCGTGGCCGCGGGCGCGGTGGCGAAGAAGCTGCTGAAGGTCATCGGCGACACCGAGGTGCGGTGGACAGGAGGAGCGCGGGGAGGCCGTCAGGGATTGGAGGGGCGGGGGTTAGGTCAGCGGCTGGTGTTTGGCACGCCACGGCGGAGGTGCTGGCGGGTGCTATGGAGGCGCGCCAGCGCAGCATGCGGCGCCAGGTGGCTTGACAGAACATTCATTGAGAAATAGTTTATTAGGGTGAGGCGGGGAGGTCGTGCCCCGGCGTTTGCTTGAGCAGCTTGATGAGCAGTTGATGTTGAGCGCCTGGCGACGCCGCAGCACGCGCAGAGGCGGCGACGGGCTGCGGCGGGCCCCGGCGTTCGGATCCGAGACATCGCAAGGAGCGCTGATGATGCCTTATGCTATTGGCTTTCATTTTATGGGCTTGGGTGATTTGGGTTGGGCGGAGTGTCGTCCTAGCGGTGGAAGTGGCGGGGGTGGGCGGTGGGCGGCGGTGGATGGAAAGGGGATGCCGGGAGGAAGGCGACGTGCCGTGTGCGAACCATGTGGCTCCAAAGGACGTTGCCGGGTAATAGCACAGACCCTGTGTGCAGCGAGGGTAGGCCCTGTGCGTGCGTGCGTGCGTGCGCGTGCACGCGGTGTGTGCTTGCGGCAGCTGCTGCGCCTCTGGAGTAGCACGCCCAGCAGCGTACGGCTCGATTGGCCGACACACACGCACACACTGGGGCCGTCGGTCATGCGCCCCTCCCCACACCCCGTACATACCACCTCCCAGCTAGCTCACAAGCACCCACACGCATGCACATGTACACAGCCTGCTGGCTCTCTGTCTCCACACACCCGCATCCGGCCGCACCCGGCCGCACACACACAGATCCTGACGTTTTCCTTGTGCTCTTTAACACAGATCCTGGCCTACGTGTCCAAGGTGCGCGACATCGGCTGCTCCGTGGACAACGGCGCCTTCACCATGGCGGACGTGGAGTCCAACATCGTGCGCTGCCCCGACCAGGCGGCGGCGCACAAGATGATTGACGGTGGGTGTCGGCTGGGAGGAGGCAGGGCGAGGGGAAATGCGGGGGGAGCAAGGGAGCGAGAGTGGATGTGGCTGGTAGATGCGTCAACATCACTACCACCAACAACAACACCACTACCCACACCCTCAGCCATCAACGAGGTGCGCACTCGCGGCGAGAGCTGCGGCGGCGAGGTGACGTGTGTGGTGCGGCGCTGCCCCAAGGGCCTGGGCAGCCCCGTGTTCGACAAGCTGGAGGCGGAGCTGGGCAAGGCCATGATGTCGCTGCCCGCGACCAAGGTGGGGTGGTTGAGGGGTTGTAAATACCAGCCCAAACTAAACCAAAACCAACGGAAGCGAGCGGAGCACAGGCAGAGGTGTTAGTTGCAAGCGATAATGGTGGGGGAGGTGGGAATGACTGGTTAGTGCCGTTGGATGCTGGGTTGGGTTGGGACTTGGAATGGGTCAGGGTGGGGTGCGGTGGGTCCGGGCGGCTTGCGGAATCAGGGGCTTGGGGGTCCGGTCTGCCGGCAGATGGGGGCAGCGAGCCAGGGGGGAAGGCTGCAGGCTAGTAGGCCTGCTGCCGCTGCACTGACGTCCCTTGCTGCCGTCCCGCCCTCGCCTCCACCTTGCCTCCGTCGCCTGCTACGCTTCAGGGCTTTGAGATCGGCAGCGGCTTCGCGGGCGCGGCCATGCTGGGCTCGGAGCACAACGACGAGTTCTACATCGACGAGCAGGGCCGGGTGAGGGAGGCGGAGCGCAGTGCGTGTGTGGGGCAGGGAGGGGGGTATTCCACTCCCACAGGGGGGGGTGTTGCATGTATAGAGGGAGGCACGGGGAGCGTGGGATGGAACGAAACAGCACGCGAGGGAGCGTACGACGGCAAGGGGGGGGTTACAGTGCCAGTGCCGCAGCCGCTAAGACGCCGCCCATGACGAGGACAGTGGTTTGGGGGAGGTGGGGCTGCGGGAGGAAGGGGGCGCAGGAGAGGCAGGGGCGGAAGTAGGGAGGCAGCGGCACCGGTGAGGTCACGTGGGAGGCATCACGTCACCTTGGCCGGGCCTTGAGGATGGGTGAGCCTGAGTGTGCCTGGGTGTGCCAGTGTGTCGCTGCACGCACGTGGCGCTTGGCCTCTTGTGATGATGGGCTGGGCGACGCAGACAAACGCGTGCCGCCCCGCCTCACCCCTTATTCTCGGACCCGCTCGCCCGCTTACCCCTCTCCCACCACCCTCCCAACCCCACCCACCCCGCAACAGGTGCGCACCCGCACCAACCGCAGCGGCGGCGTGCAGGGCGGGCTGTCCAACGGCGAGGACATTGTGATTCGCGTGGCCTTCAAGCCCACCTCCACAATCGGCATCAAGCAGAACACAGTCACGCGTGACGGCCAGGAGACCGAGCTGCGCGCGCGCGGGCGACACGACCCCTGCGTCGTGCCGCGGTGAGTCATGAGCCGTAGCGGGAGGGAGGGAGGGGGATAGAAGAGGCGTGCGCGGGCAGTGCTTGTGTATTTCTCGCGGCAGGGCACAGAGCACTAAATGGGGGTGAGCTCGGGCATCCAGGGGCGTCGATTCAAGGGCTGCGACGCTGGCACGAGACCGGGGCACGTACGGTGTATAGTTTTGGCATCCGTGCCAAGGACGCTGCTGACATGCCTCCCCCCTGCTCCCTTCCTCCCTCCCTCCCTCCCCCCTGCCCCGCTACAGCGCCGTGCCCATGGTGGAGTCCATGGTGGCGCTGGTGCTGGCCGACCAGCTGCTGCAGCACTTTGCGCAGTGCGAGCTGCTGCCGCGCGACGGAGCCGTGGGCGCAGACCCCACCGTCACCCGCCAGTTCGCGCACCAGGCGTGAGGACGCTGTGGCAGCGCTGGAGCCGTTGGGCTGTAGCGAGCGCTGCGGCCGTTGGGCTGTAGCGGGCGCAGGCGCGTGTGGCGCGAGGGCTCGGCAGCCACAGGGCGTGAGGGCTGGAGCAAACGGAGGCGCCGGGCTGGAGCGAACGGAAGCGCCGTGTGTGTGTGGATATGGGAGGAGGTGGAGGGGTTCTGACAAGGGGCTCGCATTGACGGGAGGGTTTGGGTGGGCTGCGGGCAGGAGAGCTCGAGTGGTGTGTGTGCGGCGTATATGTAAGTGTGAGGGCGACGGTGAGATTGGGGGGCGGTGAGAATTACGTGTGTCATTGCTGCCCATTGAACTGTGTCAAATGCGGGCGCTTTCTGTGCTGTGGTAAGAAAGCGCCAGGCATGTGTGAGGACGGCTGATGCTGTTTAGGGGGTATCCGGGCTTCAAGGTCTTGGTGTGTTGTTTGGGGTCATGACCGCAGGGACGGACATCCAATCGCTGGCACAAGCGTGGAACACCTCGGGACGGCTTGTGGGCAGATTGTCAGCTGTGATCAGCAGATGCGTGTGGGCCTGCGGCCCTCCGCTCGTGCGACTGGGCTGGAGGCGTGGGGGTTATCCTGACAGGTTTTGGCGGGCCTCTGCAAGCGGGGCTCACGCAACCTGATGCAACGGATTTCCACATCCCTGCGTCCCTATAGGTCCCGACGCTTGTTATAAAGGTGTTCAGCTTTGCATGTGCATCAGATCTATGCCAACGGCTTGCACCGGCAGCGGCATCTTCATAGCGCCCGCACGCGCAAGCGTTACAGTCCTGATGAATGGCAAAAGGCATCCACGAAAAGGATTGAAGAACAGATCTTGCGTAGCCGCCCTGCCCCAGCCAACATGCCTCAAAATTTCCAAGCCTCACCACCGTCCTGGACGCAACTGAACGATAGCCAAGCCCGCTCCCGACCCAAATCAGCATCCATCCTGCAGCGCCAGGCAGCGCCACCCCGCCCGACCGCTCATGCCGTTCGCCCACAGCTCCGTTAGGCGCCATCCTGCCCCAAGGTCCAGGGCGCCGTACACTCGCTGCCGCACACACACATACACACTACGGCGCACTCGTCACTGACACCTGCTGCCAGCTCTCCGTGACCCTCACAATATGTATTGAGCCCCGTTGCTTACTCTTGTTCATTTTAACATGTATAACACACGCGCGTACACACACAACCCTGGAGCGGTCAAACGCACCACCTGCTGCCAGACTGGTCATCGCAGCCACCACTCACCTGCATATCGCCGCCCCCGCTTCCCCGCTCCATACAAACACACATCCCTCCACCGTGTCCGTGTCCCCCTACCTCCCCCGCCTACCCGTCAGACTCCCGACCTGCTCCTTGCTTAGACCCCCCCGGCTCCCCAGCAGCAGCTCTCCCCGCCACCGCTCGCCCAGCGCCTCCGTATCAGCTCTCGCGACCAGCGCCTGCTGAGCAGCTCGCGACCAGCCCGCATGCAACCGTGTGGCATCCCTCTACTTGGTGACCTTGTAGCTCTTGACCTTCTTGAGCAGCTCCTTGGCCTCCGCATTGTTCTCAAAGTGGTCACGCACCGGCTGCAGGATCTGGTTCAGGTGGCGGGACAGCGCGGCCTGCGGGCGGGATAGCAGGGTGGCCAGAGAGAGAAGCAGGGTGTTGGGAGCTGGGCGGGATGGGTCCATGTCATCGGCGGACGCCGGTTGCCGACGCCCACCCGCACCCACACACGCCCAGCCGCACCCACACACGCCCAGCCGCACCCACACACGCCCACTCGCACCCACATGCGCCCACCCGCACCCACACACGCCCAGCCGCACCTTGAGGTCGCCGGGGTGCAGCGCGCCGCTCTCGTAGTCGGCGGCCAGCTCCTCCGCGTCCTCGTAGCGCTTGTCGCCGCCGTTGTCCGCGGGCCGGCTCACCTGCAGCCGGCAGTGCAGGGGAATGCGTGTGTGTGTGTGTGTGTGTGTGTGTGTGTGTGTGTGTGTGTGTGTTAAAGAGCACAAGGAAAACGTTGTGTGTGTGTGTTGAGGAGGGGTGGCCCCACATGTCTGTGGTGGTGTGCACATGGTGTTGGCGGGGAGGCGGTTGTCCAGGTCTCCGCTGCGCGGCACCACACGCTCCACCCCCTTGCCCACGCGGCCCCTCTCGTCCTCCCCGCTCCTCGGCCCTCCCTCTCGCCCCCCCCCCGAATATATCATATACGTAATCCCCGCCTCAAGCTGCCCTCCCTCCAGCCCACTTCCTCCCAGCTGCCCCTCCACACACACCTGGAAGTGCCCGAACCAGGGCAGCACGATGTACTTGACGTACTCGATGCAGGGGTTGCCGGCAGTCACCTTGGGCGGGCAGTAGGCCTTCTTGATCTTGGTGTTCACCTGGGGGTGGGAGGAGGTTCCAAGGGGTGGGAGGGATGGCAGAGCCGTTGGGTATCGGGGGAGGCAGCCGCCGAGCCGCCCCGGGGCCAGCGGTGTCGGGCGTGCCTGCTTCTTTGCCGCCATTCGGACCGCCCATTCACAACTAGCACCACACAACGCCAACCCACAACCACACCCAGCCAACATCCGGCCAAGCCCACCGGCCCCGGCCCCCCCTTACCTCGGCCTCGGTGTCCTCCATGAAGATGGCGCTGTTGGGGTCGGACTTGGACATTTTCTCCTGCCCCTCCAGCAGACCCGGCATCATCCTGACAGGCGGAGCAGCGAGGGGCGGGGGAGGTGTGGGGAGGGCGAGCGAGTGAGGGGGCTGCAAAAGGGTGGCACACACCGGCAGCTGGGCACACGGGCCGCGGGTGGCGGTGCTGGAGACGCCGGAGGCACCCCCACATCTGCAGCGCCCCGCCCTGCATGCTGCACAGCCGCGCCGCCCTTGACACGGCCACTGCCACGTGCCCGCCCCCAGCTGCGCCCAGTCGCCAACGCCCCCTCTGGCACGCCCCCTACAGCGCACGCCTTCCCCTCCAGCTGCACCCCAGCTCCCGCCCCCACCTGTGGCTGAGGATGATGGGCT
This sequence comes from Chlamydomonas reinhardtii, assembly GCF_000002595.2. NCBI lineage: Eukaryota > Viridiplantae > Chlorophyta > Chlorophyceae > Chlamydomonadales > Chlamydomonadaceae > Chlamydomonas > Chlamydomonas reinhardtii. The sequence continues at coordinate 626,279 of NC_057006.1, read as the reverse complement.
TGAGCTTGCGCTTGATGTCGTCGCAGTACTCGCGCGCCAGCATGTTCACCTGGGGGCGTGTGTGTTTTGGGGGGGGGGAGTGTAAGGGGGTTGTGAGCGTGGGCGTGCGCGTGTACAAGTGTGTGCAGGCGTGGGGCGGCGGCGCAGATGCGCGTACGTCGTCACGCAGGGCTTTCAGCCCCCTGCCCTGCAGCGGCCCTGCAGGACCCACACGACCCCGCCCCCCGTCTACCACTTCCTTAACTAATCATGAATGTACCCCCCCCCCCCACACGGCCCCTCCCTGAGTCCCATTCCCCACCGCCCCATCTACTCTCTCAAGGCAACCAGTATCCCCCCTGCCCCTCTGCTGCCCCCTCCTCGCGTCTCCCCCCCCCTTTCCTCTCCCGCCTTCAGCCCCCTCCGCTGCCCCCCGACTACACTTGCGACTTCACCTCGTAAACTAAAAACTAATGCGTGTAACCCCCCTCTCCGGCTGCCGCCCACCTTGCGCTGGTCCATGCCCAGCTGGCAGATGTCCGCCTTGAGGAAGAAGATGTCGGCACACTGGGGGGGGGGGGGGGGAGGCGAGAGGGAGGGAGGGAATTGCGAGGTCAGGAGGAAGGGTGGGCGGTCATGGTGGGAGGTAGGGGGAGCAGCAGGACGAGCAGGACTGGTGCACCTGCACTGCGGTGCCCCCGTGCCTCCGCTGCCCCGTGCCTGCCCCCCCCCCCCCCGCATCCGCATCCGTCTGCATCCGTCCCACGACCAATCCACCATCCAGGCCTCTTTCACCGCGTCGTTGCCCCCGAAGTCCTTTCCCGTGCCCCGCCCCGCCGCCCCGCAGCCACTCTTCATGCACAATCCTCCCCCGTTCTCGTGTTCCACCCCTTCCTCTTGCATCCATATCCGTTCCATCAATAACCCACCTCTCCCGCCTCTCAGGCTCGCCGACCCACCCCCATGGCCCCTCCAATCGCACCAGACCCCACCCCAGGCACCCTCACCCTCACCCTCACCCTCACCCCGCCCCACCCCTCACCTCCACCACCCCACCCCGGCCCCACCTGCATGCAGGGGTAGAAGATCTGCGCGGCGCTCAGCTCCTCCGTCTCCGTGCGGCCCATGATCTGGGAGCAGCTGCGGCGGGAGCAGACACACAGAGAGGGAGAGAGGGGTTAGGGAGTGGGTCAGAGTGGGATGGGGTGGGTTGCGTAGGTCGCAAGTAGGGGTGGCAAATCGGCCGCAAGTCGCGTTGCAGCTCAGCAGTTGGGTGTGTGGCAGTCGCGGTTGGGAGCGCAGCCGGTGCCGGGCGCCCACGGCCCCTCCCGGTACCGCCCTGCCTGCCCTCCTGCCACGCGCCGCCAACGCGCCGCCAACGCGCCGCCACTCATGTGCCCGACCCAGTCCCCACTCCGCATTGCACATTCCCCAGGCAGCAAAGCGCGGTCGCCCAACTCGGTCCGTCCAGTGCCCGCCAACGGCGCCAGCACCCAGCCGCCAGGATGGGCGACACCGCCACCCCCATCCCCCGTTGCGCTGCCGCCCTCCCTCTCCCCCCGTCTGACCGCTGCTGTGGCCGATTCAGCGCTGCTGCGGAGCTGCAGGCTTCATGCCCTTTGCCCTACGCCTCGAATTGCAGTGTTGCACATGCAACCACGCCGCCAGTCCGGCCGTAGACTGTCACAGCGGCCGCCTGCCTCCGATGCTGCGCCCACTGCTGCTGGTTGTCGCTGGCACGTGCTGTGCCGTATGGGCACTGGTGCCGGTGGGCACGTACCGACGCATACACACAAGGCCCTCTCCTCTGTCGCCCTTCCCTCCCCTGGGCACCCCGCAGCCCGCTGTCAGTCCTGCCGCGCCTACGCCTCCAGACCCCTCCGGCCCCTCCACACCGAATGTGTCCCCACCTTGATCCTCCTCAACTCCGTCCCTTCCTCCCTCCCTCCCTCCCTCCCCTCCCTTCCGTCCCGTACCTCCCTGCCTCCTCCCTCCCTCCTCCCTCCATGCTCCCTCCCTCCTCCCTCTTCCCTCCTCCCTCCCTCTTCTCCCTCCTCCCTCCTTCCTGGCTGCTCCCCCTCCGCTCACCGCACGATGCGCTTGAGGTTGTTCTTGCGCGCAATGTCCATCACCAGGGTCCAGTATTCATCCGGCCGCTTGTTGATCTCCTCGGAGGAGGACAGGAACTCCACCTGCGTGTGCTCCGGGAGGGGGGCGGCGGGCATCAGTTGATGGCTGGACAATCGGTATTCCCGCAGGTCATGTGGTCGTGCACCAAGGTGGTCAAACTGGCGGGCTGCCGCGAATAGGGTGGCGCGCCGTGCGTGTGGGGTCGGTGGGGTCTGATGGAAGGCAATGGATTCCGTGCGGTGTGTGCGGCCTTCCTGCAGCTGCGGCCTGCCTGCAGCTGCAGGCAGGGCCCTAGCCCCAGTCCGTCCTGCCTGCATTCCGTGCACTGCCTGGTACCATCCCTGTGAGCCCTCCTAGCCCCCGTGCCGAGGCTGGCGCGTGCGAGTCGCGCCAGCTGGCCCAACACCATGCCCCTCCAGCTTCCTGCCCCACACCTCCGAATACCTGGACTGACACGCAACCATCCCTCCTTTACCCCTTCCTCTTTTACCCCCTCACCTCCCCGCCCCTCCGCACCTTGCTCAGGTCCATGCCCACGGCCTTCCACACCTCCACCATGTACTTGCCGACCGTCTGAATCTTCTTCAGGTCGCCGCCCATCTTGTTGTTGAGCTGTGCGAACCAATCGGCCACCCAGAACTTGAAGGTGCAGCCCACCTTGGTCAGCTTGTTCACGTTGATGGCCTTCATCACACCCTGAGCGATATGCATGCGGCCCGACGGCTCAAAGCCGTCGTAGGCAACAACATTGGGCTTCTTTGCGAGCAGCGCGCGCAGCTCCTCCTCATTGATGCACTCCTCGCCCACGCTGCGCGCGAGCTTGTAGCGCTCATCCAGCGTCATGCCCGATGGGTGAGGAGGCTCAGCAGCAGCCTCCGCCGGGGCTGCATCAACGTTTAGCTTGCTCTGCAGCTCCTCCGCTGCCGCCGCCGGTGTTGCACTCGCTGCCGCGTCCGACATCTTAGAAAACAATCCAAACGAAGGTAAAACAAGCCGCGTGTGTTGCGGGATCAGCGAGTCACTGATCGGACTCGCCCGCTGATAATTGCGCCAAGCCTGTGCCTGGTGCTGACCTACAAGGCTACCTAGCCTACGTAACACGATTGGGGTCTGGATCTTGCCAATTGGGTAAATAATAATCAAGCAACCAGTTGGGAAAGCAGCTGGCAGAAGAAAGTGTTGTTGCCAAGCTTGCACTGCGAGGATCCCGCGCAGTATGAAACAAGAACAACAAGTATTGTTCGTTGCAATTATGCAAAGTATACATGTGCGATCGAGAGGGCCCTGCTTATTTCGCGCGAGAATGCCCGCACGGCCTGCTGCACGCGCCCTGGCCCCCCTCCCAGGGGTGCCCCGTGGGGGTGCCCCCTCCGGCCCCTTCCGTCATTTGCACTTATGTGCGTGATGCGTACGATAACAGGGCAGGCTCCCAAGTCAAATGTGTGGTGCTGACGTTACTGTGCAGAGTACCTCGCCTATTCTGTGAACGCCGAAGCCGGGACCAAGCAAGCCGAGCAAGCCGACCAGTAGAAAGCATTATCGGGAAGCACTGGACGCAAGCCTACAGCTTATCGCGTCACGCCCGGTCGTGCAGTCATGCAGGCCTGCTGCTACCACCAGTGCCGGGGCCTGCGCCTGGCCAGCCGCGGGAGAGGGGCAGGGCAAGAGCTGCGGCTCTTCGACGACTCGCCGCAGCTCGCCGCGCCCGTGTACCGGCTCAGACTGATGCCTAGGCTAACTGATAACCAACTATTTGCAGACGAATTGGCATGACGTGGAGCTAATTACACGAAATCCAGCTGGCCAAGACAATTATTCCAGCTGGGATGTGCACTGGTATGTTGAACAGTGTAAGGCACTTGTGACAGGATATCAGCACTTATCAGTTCATCAGTAGGTGCTATACACATCGCAATCGGCCTGAGTGCCGCCCACCGACGAAGCGGCAAACGCCAAACTGCGCTGAGCGCTATTCTTAGGGTTCTACTTATATCAGTCACAACTTATGCACTGTATCAAGGCCCATCAAACGTTACGTGGCCACGATCGTGTTAGGGCTGCTCCTCAGGACCACTAATTAGCTCGTTTGAGGTTGTAATTTGCTTTTATAGCGTACCCAAGTGGTGTTGATTAACTGCATATTTCTTACAGTCGCTGTTTGTGACAGCATCGGTCTTACTTGAGACTAGGCTGCCGGACTGGATCAGCTGCTTAGAGCGCTGCGTGGAGACTAAAAGCGAGAGCTCGTTTGGGCCTTAGGTGGGGGCTTCGAACGACACCAAGGGGCGTGGCTGGTGTTGCGGGGCACGCCCATCCGTGCAAGTCAGCTGCGGCGGAGGCCCTCTTGCTTAAGCACGGACAGGCGATCGGGTGCTCACGTCGTGGGTATTGCCGTGCGGCAACACCAACACCATCAGCAGCCGCAGCAGCGCCAGCTGCAGGCACAGGCGCAGGAGCAGCCTCACGAGCAGCTGAGGCGGCGGGAGCACAGCAGAAGCCGGACCGGCAGCTGGGGCCATGGACCTGTTTGAGACGCTGGGTCTGGGGCCGCGCCAGCCGGAGCAGAACGAGCTGTATGTGGCGCTGTATGCCGACCCACACGACCCGGCGCTGGGGCCCCCGCCCGGGCTAGGCGACGACGAGGAGGAGGGGGCGGCGCCCGGGCCTCGGTCGGAAGGCAAGTGGAACGCCGGAGGGTGACACTGATGCGGGGAAGTTCCTCTGTCGATGCCCCTTCCCATCCGTCCCACTCTCTTGCTGACACGACGCCGACACGTCCGTTGTGTGTGTGGGGGGGGGGAAGCCATCGGGTGCAGCACAGCAAACTGTCGCACTGGTGCTGCCCTCCAAACCTTATTACGTATTCTGCCGCCCTCCCCCTCCCCCCCGCAGCGGACCGGCTGGAGGCGCTGCGGGCTCGCTGCACGGCCTGGCTGCTGCCGTACACGGCCGGGTACGTGTGGAACAAGGACCCGCTCACACTGCGAAGCTCCGCGCGGCAGCAGCCGCCATGGGAGCGCGCGGCGGCGCAGCGGAGGCGCAGGCGGCAGGGACAGGGGCAACAGGCACCAGGCGCCGGCGCAGGAGCGGCGGGGTCGGGCGAGCAGGGGCGGCAGCAGGCGGAGGAGGGCTGCCTGTGGGCGGTGATGCGGTTCGGCGACGCGGTGGATGACGAGTGGTGGGCGGTGTGGCTGCTGCTGCGCATGAGCCGCGAGCTGCAGGACCTCACGGTGCAGGTGGGTGCAGGCGTGTTGAGCGGGACCACGTATGCATGTGTACATCCGTGTGGCGTGCAGGATGCGAGGGCAGAGTGTGTGTGTGTGGGGGGGTTAACTTTGAACCAATCCCGTAAGGAAACAGTCGCGCTGCAAGGAGAAACTGCGGCCGCATATGCGAGCTGTGGTACATCACCATAGGTAGTCGGGCGGGCTGTGGGTGAGGGTGTGTGTGTGGGGGGCAGCCGTGGGGCCCGGGGGTGCGCATTGCGAGGGACACCTGGGCGATGGTACTCGAGCGCCCGCCACCTGCCACCTGCCTTCCATGATGCCATCGCACTACATGCATTCATTCGCCCCGTCACACCCCGAAACGCAGGTGTGGGACAACGACGGGCAGTTCCTGCTGATCGAGGCGGCGTACGCGCTGCCGCGCTGGCTCAAGCCTGAGACGGCGGAGCACCGCGTGTGGCTGCGCCACGGCCGCCTGCACCTGCTGCCGCTGCCCAGCGCCGCCGCGCCCGACCTGCCCGCCAGCCCCAGCCGGCAGCAGGCGCTGGACATACTGCGGCAGGGCAGGTCAGCAGGCAGGCCCAGGAGGCCGGGGTGGTTGGGGTGGCTGGCGAGGTTGGGGTTGTGCCAGCGCATGCGGCGTGCCTGGCGCGTACGGAATGCATCATCAGAAGTGTCACACTTGGGTACACGTAGAGTCTAGCCCGCCGCTGGCCCTGCCCGCGCAGACGCTGACGCGCTGACACCTGTACCCGCATAGGTACGCCACCGCCGCGCCCAAGGTGCAGCGGCCCATCGATGAGCGCCTTGCCGGCTACCCTGCCGCCGCGCGCCTCCGCCAGCAGCACACCGCGCGCTGCCTGCTGCCGGCGCCGCTGGCGGCAGCTCTGCGGTCGGAGCCGCAGCTGGTGGCGGAGCTGGTGGAGGCGTTCTACTACCGGTGAGAGGGCGGTGGGGTGAAGGAAGCCCAGGAGTGTGTGGAGCGGTGTTGTGTGTGGTGGATGCAGCGCCGCAGTAGTCAGAACGTACCTGTAGAGTGAATGAGTAAATTTTAAACCTGAAATACATCTGCGGTAATGTTGGTCACTACGCCGCCCCTGCCGCTGCAGCGACGCGGATGACATGCGCGCCGCGGCCCGCATGCGCCACCTGCCGCCCTCTCTGGACCGCGCCCCTGCGCTGGTGTGCATGACGCGCTGCCACTACGCCCAGCTGGCGCAGCAGCGCTTCGCGCCGCCGCGCGGCATGCCCTCGCACCTGCCGCCCGGCGCGCCGGCGGACGGCCCGCTGGCGCGCGCCGCTGACCTGGGCCTAAAGCTCACAGTGGCAGCGGAGATCCTGTGCGCCAGGCACGCCGCCGCCAGCGGGCTCGGTGGTGCCGGCGGCGGCGGCGGCGGTGCTGCAGCTGGTGCTGGCGGCGCCGGCGGCGAGGGTGCAGCAACAGGCGGAGGAGAAGCAGGAGCGGTGGAGCAGGCGGGTGCGGGGGCGTCAGGGGCAGACGGCGCGGTGGGGCCCGGGGTGGTGCCGGGCCAGGGGGCGCTGACGGAGGCGGGCCTTGTGGCCGCGCACCCGGAGGCATGGCGGCGCTTCAAGGCGGCGCTGGAGGCGCGCAGCTACTTTGACGGCAACATCGCCGGCTCCAGGAGGTGGGTGTCCGGGGCTGAGCGTGGGGGCTGAGCGGTGTGTACGGACTGAGCTCTGTGGTCAGTGGCAGGTACGCAGGGGTCCACAAACTAGGCAACCTGTCGGGCTGGCGGAAGGACTTGCCGTTGACGCATTGATGTGCCAACCAGGGGTGCCACCTGATGCCAACTGTCCTGTCTTGCTGAGCTACTGCGCGGCTACGTGACCACCGGCTACCTTGACTGACTGGAGCTGGAGACGGTGAACTCCTTGCGGGAATCCATGTACCCTACCGTGCATAGGCACGTCAGTGACGTCACTCATGGGTTCGTGTGGCGCGTACGGCTCCCTCCCCAGGTACAAGGAGCTCCTGGCCGCTGCTATGGAGGCGTTTTTGGCGGGCCGGGCCGAGGCCGAGGCGGCAGCAGCCGAGGCAGAGGCGGGCCAGGCTGGGAGCAGTGCCGCAGCAGCAATAGGCGGCCGGGCGCGGGACCCGCGGCGGCGGCTGGCGGAACTGGTCATGTGGGCGGCGGCGCACCCCGAGGCGGCGGCGGCGGCGGCTGGATCAAGCGACACGGCTGGCCCAGGTAGGGGCGATGTCGGGTGGGGCTGCACTGGGCTGCATGGCTTTTACGCTTGCGATTTACATCACTGCCGTACATGGCTGGCAAGTTGCGCAAGCAGAGAGATGCAAGCACGCCGCTCTGCGACAAACCCAACAACATTGTGCGCTGTTAGCATCATCCTGCACATCAACACGGGCAGGCTGCATTGGCAGACCCTGCTCCATTTGCCCGTCCCCACCACAACGCCTGTTTCCTGCCAACCGAATTTGAGTGGACCTCCTGGGCATCTGTCTGTCGACCACACCAGCTCACACCGGTGCACGCCATCACGCCGTTCCGCACAGTACCACGTTCCATCTGACCACCAATAACCGGACACAAGCACTGCCATCCCCTGACTCTTTGCCGCCCGGCACTGCACCTCACTTCTTGCCGCCACCCACGCCGAACTTTCCTTTCTTGGCCGCCGCGCCGCCCTTGGCGTCCTTGCCGCCCGCCGCTGCGCCCGCTTTCCGCTTCTTGTCGTCCTCCTTGGCTGCGAGCACATGTGCATACACACACATACCAAGACCAGCGCAACCACGCAGCAGGCACATGAACACGGGCAGCTGTCACTGGGGGCACGCAACATGGGTCTTTTGCCTCCTGTTTCCTGCCCAGCCCAACCAAAGCAGCAGCACCCCCAAGCCCCGGCACAGGCGCATCACCCTGCCCCCAACCCCCGTCGCGCAGCCTTCTGCACACTCACGCTTGGCCTTGTCCGCTGTGGCGGGCTTGGGCAGCGAGGTAAAGAAGGACTCGAGGCGGCCCTGGTTGGCCTTGGTCTTGTTGGCCTTGATTCGCCCCACCGCGTTGCGCACGCGCTGCTCGTTGAACTGCTTCTCGTTCACCAGGAACTGCGTGGTGTGGGCGTGGGCGAATGGGCAGGGGCAATGAAGCAGACAGGTGTTGTGTGAGGCAGGCTGCGTGGCGATGGAGGTTGTGAAGGGATGATGGGGTTTGGCGAGTCCCCAATCCATCCCAAACTGCGGCTGGGGAGCTAGTGCGGCAGTGGCACGACTGCTCACCTGCACGAGCCCCTCCTCATCCGGCGCCGTCCACTTGAGCGGCGGGATCTCCGCAGATGGCGTGACCTGCAGCGGACCAGGTCCGTTTTCGGCTTGCGTAAACTCTTGGTGCTCAAGCTCAACCCGTTCCACCATTCGTGCGATGACGACTCTGGCATACCCTGGCGCCTACCGCCCCGTGCCAACCGCACTCCCACCAACCACCCTGCCACCTCCCCCCCCCACAAGGTCAGGCCCCGTAAGGCGCACCTCGGGGTTCTTAAAGAACTCATGGCTCTCCTTGTGCGGGAATGGCTCCGGCACCGGGTACTTGGCGGGGTCCAGCTCCTTGAGCATGCCCTCAATGCTGCCGTGCTTCTGCGGGCAGACATTATAGGAGGTGACAAAGAGGAGGAGCAGTCTAAGCACACCGTTCCGCTCCGTTCTGGCCAGTTGCAGCGCCATTGCACGTGTGCGCACTCACAGCACACGCCCAATGGCACCTGGCTGCAACGCTCGCCCCACCGCACTCCTCCCCGTCCCACCCCCGCCCCGCCCCGGCCCACCTTGATCATCTGCAGTGCGCGCACCGCGCCAATGCCGCGGATGGTGCCGCAGTAGTCGCAGCCCATGAGGATGCACAGGTCAATGAACTGGTCGTCGGTCAGCTCCAGCTCACGCAGGGCCACCTCCCGGTCAAACTCCTGGACAGGCACCTGCGGTGGCGTCGTGTCCAGGCGGGCGGGCGGGTGAGGGTTGGGCGCGTGCGTGCGTGAGGTATCGAGACTACCCATGGTCGCTCTGCATTCCTTCCCCGCCACCCGCCCCTCCTCCTCGCACCCCTCCTCGCACACGCCCCCTCGTCCCTAGTCCTCCCCGCGGCTGGCTGGCTCACGTTCTGGCTGCTGGGCGCCATGAGGTGGCGGATGACGCGCGGCGCGCCGAACGTGAGCGCGTCCATGTCCTCCGTGGCCAGCCCGTACACCAGCCCCGACTTGGCCATCTCCGCGCACTGCGCCTCCGCCTCCGTGGGCGCCTCCACCACCGGCACGCCCATTAGCCGCAGCAGCCGCTTGCACTCGTCGTTGTGCTCCTGGGGGTGTTGTTCGGGTTGCGGTGGATGCGGATGCGTAGTGTTGGGCGTGGGGGTTTGTGTGGGGTGGGGCGGGCTGCCGGAATTGTGCTGTTTTCCAAATCCGGAGGGCACGCCCTCGCACCACGCACCCGCGTGACACGGACGGAGCGCTTGCTGTACTTCTCAATGGCCTCCTGGTCGCCCGCCTCCTTGGCCTTCTCCAGAGCCTCGTTGGCGTCCGCCCTGCAGGCGCACACACATACTAACAAGCTTAGCCAGTTAGCAGGCCCTGCGCGCTGCCAAAGTCTGTGTCTGGCGTGGGAAGCGGCGAGAGGGGCGAAGGTGTGCGGCGCCCGTGTCACCTGCGCTCCGTGCGCTGCGCCAGCTGGTCCTGCTTCAGCTGCGGGGGCTTGCCATCAAAGACGTAGACGGGCTTGATGCCCGCCTCCAGCATCTTTGCCGTGCGGAAAAACATGCCTTGCAGGTGGCTGGTAATTTCTCCAGCCTCATTCGTGAGCAGCTGGTCGCCTTGACGCCCGACCACCACCATGAACTGGTAGATGTGCATACTAGCATCTACTGCAACCTTACGACCGAATAGGTTTTCAAATTTGGTCTCCTTAATGCAGCCCGGCGCGTTGTCGCCCAGCAGCTTGGTGAGCCCGTGAATTCCCATGGTTTGCCGGTCTTAGATGAGCACAGATAACACAGTATCCAGACACAGCGTTATAGTCAGGAATGACGGTCGAGCAGCGAGCGAGGCACGCAGAAATTTAAGCGGGATCTTTGAAAGCACCTGCGTTGGTGATGTGAGATAGTGACTGTGGACCCACGCTACAGAAATATTACAATTTATGCTAGACTGCAGCGCCGGCGACATTGTGGCTGTCGGCAGACTGCATCGCCACGGCCGTGTCATGCGCCAATCGCTCAACCCGCCCCCGAACCCCTGCCTGCCCCTCATGTACTGCAGGAAATTCCGCCGACTCGCTCGCGGAGGACGACGACAGCTGGCTGGACGAGCAACCCGAGCGCCTGCAAGCGGAGCTGGAGCGGCGGCAGGCAGAGCTGCAGGAGCACGTGGCGCGTCGGACAGGCCAGGGGCAAGATGAGGGCGAGGCGGCCGGCGCAGTAGCGGCAGCGCCCCAGCCCGTACATGTGAGTACACCCCCCCAGACCAACGATATATTGATAGGTGCTTGTCTCCCGCCGTCATAATCCGCACATTGCACCCATGCCTGCCATTCCCGCTAGATGATGCCCTCCTACTTCTCCTGCTTCGTCCCCAACTTACCCTTGCCCCCAAACCTGCCACGTACATGTACACATGCACATCAAAGTGCAAACTTACATGCACTGATGCAATGATGCAGGAGGTGGACGCGGAGGACATTGCGTCCAAGTTGCGCGGCTTCATGGAGCAGCTGTCGGGGCTGGAGGGCGCCGAGGTGCGGGAGCAGCTCCAAGAGGAGGACGAGCAAGTGGGCCCTGAAGATGCCCCGGCCACAACATCACCCGCAGTGGCAAGAGCAACAGCAACAGCGACTACTACTGCTCCTAGTGGCGGCGCTGGCGCCATGAGCAGGGGCGAGGGGCAGGCGCAAGCCAAAGGCAGGCGGCGCGGTGAGCGTGCTGACGGTGGCGACGGGGTGGCTTTTGATGCGGCGCGTTTCCTGAGGGAGCTGCAGCAGGTGCTGGGGCAGGCGGCGGCGGCGGCGGGGCAAGGAGCTGGCGATGGAGATGAGGAGGGCGAGGACGAGAGTGAAGGCGAGGGAGAGTCGTCAGGGGACGAGGGCTCATCCTTCTTCTCGGATGATGACATGGATGATGGCGAGGAGGCAGAGGAGGACGGCGAGGAAGGTGAGGAGGAGCAGGAGGACGACTTCCCAGCGGAGGCACAGCCGGCGACTTCACGGCGGCCACATGCAGCACAGACAGGCGGCGCCTCAGCCAGTGGCAGCGGCGCCTCTGCAGCGGCCTCGCCCGCAACGCATGCCAACCGCCTGGCCACTGGCACAGCAGCTGCAGGCGCTGCCACGTCTTCATCGAAGCCTCTGCTGAAACGGGGCTTTCTATCTGGGCCAGGGAGCGCCGGTGGTGTGCCAGCAGAGGCAGGTGGCACACCCAGCGCGAGCGGCGGAGCGGCGGCCACCGCCGCCGCTCGCACGCCTGCTGCACATCGGGCACAGCCGCAGCGGCGGCAGCCGGGCCTGAGCTGGGAGGTGGACACCGCAACTGACAGCGATGACGACGACGAGGACCGGACGGATGGCGACGAGGACGGGGAGGACGAAGAGGAGGTGGACGCCACCGCGCAGCTGATGGCGGCTCTGGGCGTGGAGGACGAGCTCGAGGCGGAGGCAGCAGGCGGGCCGGCGGCAGCGGCACGTCGCGATAAGTCTGCCGCAGCGAGAGCTCACCGCAGTGGGGGCGCGCCAAGCGCCGCCATGGCCTCCACCACCACCACCGCAGCCGCCACCTCCAGGTCAAAGCCGTCCAGGGGCCCACGGGACGACGGCTTCAACCAGCTGTACGACATGGCGTTGCAGGCCGAGCTGGCGGGCACCACCCTGGCACACAGCTTCCAGGAGAGCGGGGCGGCGCCGCCGCCGCCCAGTGCCGGTGCTGGCCCGGCGGCGGGCCATGGGCCCGCATCTACAGGTGGCCGGGGGCCTCAGGCCGTGGCGGAGGAGGCCCTGGCCCCTGTGGACCTAGACATGAACCTGGTCCGCAACCTGCTGCGCTCCTACACGGCGCAGCAGGGCACCGCTGGTCCGGCCGGCAACATCGCCGCCATGCTGGGCATGTCGCTGCCGGCCGGCGACATAGAATGAGGATTTGAGTTTCGAAGGTGTGGGATGCTCAGGGAGGTAGTGTGGGGAAGGGGAGGCGGTTGTGCGTGTGGGCACAGCCTACCGCGTGCGGTGTGTGCAGGTGCGCAACGGGACTGGACGGGCGCGGAGGGTGTTGCACGATTGGTCATCACGGCGGGCCATGTGTTTATATTAAATACAACTTGATACATCAAAGCGCTGGCGCACAGGCAAGACAGACCGCAACGTCCGGCATTATCATAACAACGCGCGAAATGCTCGACGTGCACATCTTCCCCGGGAGGATCCTCAGCCGACCACATACTCTGTTTTGCTACATGTACGTTAGAAGTGAGCTCCAGAGCCCCTCATACTCATAGCGACCTGTGACCTTTCGGCTCGCAGGTTGCCTGGTCGCTCTCCGGCGCTCTCTGGACTGCACTGTTAATTTCCTTAAAAGGAACTTAGATCATATAGGCCACAACATACACCGGGAAGTCGCGTTCCTGCATCGCGAGGTTTTGAAAGGGGGGCTCTGCATCAGACAAGCGACCACGCAGCGTGCCCGCACCGCAGTAAGCTGCTTATATCAGCAGCAGCATACTGCTTGCACACTGAACGCCAGCCGACGGCGGAGTTGAGCAAGGGCTTCGGCCGGGGCTTGTTCTTCAGCGTGCCCGGTGAGCCCTAGACTCGCGTACATGCGTATGTGTGTAAATAGAACGCCCGTAAATGATTGATGCGCCAACCGTGCGCCTCATCGCTGGCCGAGGCTGACTTGACCTGGATGCGTGCTTCCAGGTCCACTATCAAGCCTACCAGGCAGCTGGAGGAATAGACAATGGGTAACCAACAGTCTGCGCAAGGTACGGGCTTGTCGGGGAGCACACAGCAGAAAGCGTAGCTGGCGACGAGACCATGTTCGCTGCGTGGCTCAGATGAGCGCGCTGGGCATTGCGACGGGTAGTAGCACGCGTGAATGAGGCACATGCACAAGCGGTCGCGCCGATGCAGCGGGATTAGAGCGATAGTGCGTATCTCATCGCGATAACCGCGCGCGCTCCTCCCCGCGCTCTGCCCTGCCACAGGCGCGGAGCAAGAAGCATCGCCTATACGCACCACCGATGTGGTTGCCGATGCCGATGGCGACATCGAGAACGCAGGCACAGCCAACGTCCGCGCCCATGCCATTGACGACCTTGGAAGCATCGCCAGCAGCTTTCAGAGCCAATCCGATCTTTCGGAGTTCTTCCGGCCAGGTGCGTCATGTGCTGTAAGCTGCCGATGCGCCGCATATGCGCACTGGCTTGCGAGTCCAGCCGGGGTCGTCAACCGCCACGGCCACGAACGGGTGCGATATCCACGTCCATATGCGTCAAGTGCCCTCCCGGCTACAAACTCGGCTGTGCCTGCAACCCGCCGCCGCTTATCTCATCTCCCGTGTGTGCCTTACCCTAACCCTCCCTCCACGCCCCGGATTCATGATTATCTTGCTACCCTCGCAAACTGCCTGCAGGCGCCGACAGCCTGAGCCGCTTCAGCACCAAGTCGGTGACGGCCGCCTCGGACCTGCTGCAGAACCCCATCTTCGAGCACCACGACGAGGGCGATGGCGAGGGCGAGCTGCACCCGCACTTTGAGGGCGAGGAGGAGGGCTGCGAGGAAGAGGCGGCGGCCGAGGGGGCCGAGGAGCAGGTTGGGGCGCTGCTGGCGGCCGAGGCCGTGCAGCTGGCGGAGGAACAGCAGCACCACCAAGTGAGGGGTGGGCGGGTTGGTTTCACCATTGCCAGTTGGATGCTTGAAACACCGTGACGTAGCCCTTACAGGCGGCGCGGCATGGATGCATGTACCAGCTTTCCGGTTGCTTTGTATGCGGACGCAACATGTACTCCAGCTAGTACGGTGACGAGAACTCAAGAAAGCTTGGTCCATTTCGCTGGCATAATCACTCGCCGCAGTGCTTCCATCGTGACGTGTGTCCCGGCCGCCTGCCACGCATGCTGATGTCGCCTGCGCGCGCAGGCTCCCGAGGAGGAGGAGCATTTCGTCGTGCCGCCCAAGAATGTGGGCGCAGTGGTGGTGGCGGCGCTGGAGCAGGCCGCCGGTGCCGTGCAGCAGCAGCACGTGCAGCAGCAGGCGCCCGCGCCCGCAGGGCAGGGTTGGTCCCGCTCGCGCTCTGTGGCGGAGCAGCAGCAGGCGCCGGCCGGGAAGCAGCAGCAGGGTAAGGCCGAGCCGGAGCAGCCGGAGTCGGCGCAGGTGGGCAAGACGGCGTCGTCGTCGGCAGCTGCAGTGAGGGAGGCGGCGGTGGTGAAAGAGTCCGGTGTCATGCAGGCGCCCGTGAAGGAGGCGCCGTTTCTGGCCCCGGCAGCCGTGGCCGCGGCCGCAGCACCTGCTGCCCCTGCTGCTATGACCGCGTCTGCGGCCGATGCTACCGTAACTGCGGCTGAGCGCAAGGTGCGGCAGGGGCTGCCGCGTAGATAGGGAGTGCAAGTCCGGCAACCGTGTTGTCAAGGCGATGCACACAGTGACACCCTATGTGTCCGACATGCCGCTGCAGGTGGATGCTCTGTCGGCCGCTGCGGCTGCATCGGCGCCCGTTGCCGCCGCTGCTGCTGGCTCTGCAACCGCCGCTGCTGTAACCGCCGCCGCTTTCGACGCGGCCCCGGCGGCCGCGACCGCTGCTACCGCCACACCGATTGCTGCTGCGCCCGTGTCTTTAATTCCCGCCACGCCGCGCGTGGAGGAGGAGCGCACGGAGAAGAAGGCGCCCGCCGTCACTGCCGCCGCCGCGGCCCCTGAGGCGCCCGCTGCCAGCTCCAGCGCTGCGCCTGCAGCCGGAGGTGTGGCCGCTGCGGTTGCTGGGCCGGTTGCTGCTGCCGCCGGCACGGCGGCTAAGCCCGCAGCGGCTGCAGCCGTAGGGCCCGCCGCTGCGACAGCGTCAGCAACTGCGGCGGCCCCTGCAGGCGTGTCCACCGCCAATGCGGCAGCTGCAGTGTCAGACGCCGTCCCGGCCATCGTTAGCGCGTCCCGAGGTGTCGACGTGGCAACCGTAGCCGCTGCCGCGATCCCGGCCGCGGCCGCGGCCACGTCTACCACGGCGATCAGCGCGGCGGCAGCCCCTGCCGAACCCGAGGAGCTGAACTTCTCGGAGGTCAAGGCGCCGGAGGCCAACAAGGCCCCTGAGCCACATGCGGCGGCAGCGATGCCCCTGGATTTCAAGGCGGCTCCGGCCGCTACTGCTGATCACACCATGGCGGCTACGACCGCTGCCGCTGCTGACAGCAAGGCGGCTACTGCCGCTGCCGCTGACACTCAGGCGGCTACGGCCGCTGCCGCTGACATCAAGGCGGCTACGGCCGCCGCTGCTGACAGCAAGGCGGCTACGACCGCTGCCGCTGACATCAAGGCGGCTGCGGCCCCTGCTGCTGATTACAGCAAGGCGGCTACAGCCGCGGCCGCTGACATCAAGGCGGCGACGGCCGCTGCCGCCGCTGACACCAAGGCGGCGACGGCCGCTGCCGCTGCTGACGGCAAGGCGGCTTCGGCCGCTGCCGCTGACACCAAGGTGGCTACGGCCGCTGCCGCCGATGTGACCAAGGCGGCCACGGCCGCGGCCGCTGACATCAAGGCGGCTACGGCCGCTGCCGCTGACACTCAGGCGGCTACGGCCGCGGCCGCTGACATCAAGGCGGCTACGGCCGCTGCCGCTGACACTCAGGCGGCTACGGCCGCTGCTGCTGACAGCATGGCGGCTGCTGCCGCTGCCGCTGACACTCAGGCGGCTACGGCCGCGGCCGCCGACATCAAGGCGGCTGCGGCCGCTGCTGCTGACATCAGTGCGGCTGCTGCCGCTGCCGCTGACATCAAGGCGGCTACGGCCGCCGCCGCTGACACCAAGGCCGCGGCCGCCCTGGCGAAGGAGGCTTTGCCGGTGGACACGGACGCTGCCCAGGCACTGGCCGCTGCCCAGGTGGTGGCGACGGAGCTGCAGGTGGCACCCGCCTCCCGCCGCGTCACAGCTGGCCCCGATACGCCGGCTGCGACCCCCACGGGCCCCACCGTGGCGCCCTGGGAGACCAGCCCCGCAGGTGCCTCGCCGCCGTTGCCCGCTGCCGCTGCCGCTGCCGCTGCCGCTGCCGCTGCCGCTGCCGCTGCTCCCATGGCCGCCGCGGCTACTGCCTTCGCGGAGCCATCGGTGGTGATGGAGCTTGCAGCGGGCAAGGTGCCCATCGCCGCCACTACGGCTGTAACTACGGCTAACGCTGAGGCGCCCGTGGTGGCCACGGTGTTCTCCACTCCCATCAAGGAGGCACCGGCCTCTGCCGCAGGCTCCGCTGCCGAGCCGGCGACCTTCTCCTCGCCGCCGCCCTCGGTGGTCCTGACGCAGGTGCGGGGCTCCATCGACGGCATCGTCCCCGCGGCCCTGACCGCGGCACCGCCCCCGGCCCTGGCCGCCAGCCCCTCAGCTGTGAAGGCCCGCGCCCCGCTCGCCCTGGCGGCCCACCCACAGGCTCTGGAGTCGCGGCCGCATGCACTGGAGGCCGCGCCCGCGGCTCTGGCGCCCGCGGCCGCTGGCGGCAAGCCGCCGGTGGCGCCCGCCGCGCTGAGCGCCGCGCCGGCGGCTCTGAAGGCGGCGCCGGCGGCGCTCAAGGCCACGCCGTCGTCCTCTGCCAGGTGCGGGCAGGCGGAGGGCTCGCATTTAGGTAGAAGCGCTCCCTGGCTGGATTGTGGGTTGTGTTGCTTTCTTGGTGTCTGGAAGGTTGACATCGCCCGCCCTTGCTTGCCGGTTGCAGGACTTCGCCCAGCGTCTCCTCGGGCGGCGCCGCGCTGCCAGCCCCCGCGGCTGCCCCGGCCGACATGGCCACAGTGCTGGCATCCCTCACGGCCGAGCCCAGCACTGGCGCCCCCGCCGTTAAGCTGCCGCCGGCCGAGGCCGTGGCCGCCGCCACCAGCGGCATCGCGCCCGGCGCCGTCGTGCTGGCCGCCGCCGCCTCGGTGCCCGAGGACGCGGTCACGCCCGCCTTCGCCGAGGCCGCTGACTCCGCCGGTGCCCAGGACGCGGCTCGCGTGGCCACGTCGCGCATGTTCGCGGCAGTCCTGGAGGCGGACAGCGCCGTAACGCCCGCACCTGGCGCACCCGCGGCGGCGGTGGGCACTCCTGCTGCGGCCGCGACCACGGTGCCCGCCGCCGCTGCTACCGCTGCTTCCGGCGCCGTCGCGGCTGCCACCGCGGCGGCCGCTGCCGCTGCTGTGCAGGCCGAGGCCAAGGCATCGGTCGCTGTTGGCTCCGGCGCCGCAGCCGCTGGCTCAGCCGCCAAGGCCTCGGAGCAGATCGCCGCCAACACCAGGGCGGGTGTCTTTGCTGCGGTCGAGACCGCCGCGAAGGCCGCGGACGGCGCCGCTCTTTCCGCATGGTCGAGGGGCGAGCAGGCCGTGCAGGCTGTGCAGGCCGCGACCGCTGAGGCTGATGATGCCGCGCAGGCTGCTACCTTGGCGGCTGACGAGGTTGTGCAGGCCGCGACTGCCACCGCTGGCAAGGCCGATGGTATCGCAAAGGCGGCGGCTGGCAAGGCCGACGAGGTCGCGGCCATGGCCACTTCCACGACCGCTGACGCGGCGACGGCAGCCACCACAAAGGCTGACGCAGCGACTAAGGGTGCCGCTGCAGCGGTGGATGAGGTCTCCAAGGCGGCCAGTGGCAAGGTAGACGAGGCCGCAAAGGCCGCGGCCACCCAGGCCCAGCAGACCACCGCCGGCGCGACCACTGCCGCCACCGGTGTCCTGGGCGCTGGCTTCGCCAAGGCCGATGAGGCCGCCGCCACCGCGACCACTGCCGCCACCGGTGTCCTGGGGACTGGCTTCGCCAAGGCCGATGAGGCCGCCGCCTCCGCGACCACTGCTGCCACCGGTGTCCTGGGCGCCGGCTTCGCCAAGGCCGATGAGGCCGCCGCCACCGCGACCACTGCCGCCACCGGTGTCCTGGGCGCCGGCTTCGCCAAGGCCGATGGGGCCGCCGCCTCCGCGACCACTGCTGCCACCGGTGTCCTGGGCGCTGGCTTCGCCAAGGCCGATGAGGCCGCCGCCTCCGCGACCACTGCCGCCACCGGTGTCCTGGGCGCCGGCTTCGCCAAGGCCGATGGGGCCGCCGCCTCCACGACCACTGCCGCCACCGGTGTCCTGGGCGCCGGCTTCGCCAAGGCCGATGAGGCCGCCGCCACCGCGACCACTGCCGCCACCGGTGTCCTGGGCGCTGGCTTCGCCAAGGCCGAGGAGGCCGCCGCCACCGCGACCACTGCCGCCACCGGTGTCCTGGGCGCCGGCTTCGCCAAGGCCGATGGGGCCGCCGCCACCGCGACCACTGCCGCCACCGGTGTCCTGGGCGCCGGCTTCGCCAAGGCCGATGGGGCCGCCGCCTCCGCGACCACTGCTGCCACCGGTGTCCTGGGCGCTGGCTTCGCCAAGGCCGATGAGGCCGCCGCCTCCGCGACCACTGCCGCCACTGGTGTCCTGGGCGCCGGCTTCGCCAAGGCCGATGGGGCCGCCGCCTCCGCGACCACTGCCGCCACTGGTGTCCTGGGCGCCGGCTTCGCCAAGGCCGATGGGGCCGCCGCCACCGCGACCACTGCCGCCACCGGTGTCCTGGGCGCCGGCTTCGCCAAGGCCGATGGGGCCGCCGCCTCCGCGACCACTGCCGCCACCGGTGTCCTGGGCGCCGGCTTCGCCAAGGCCGATGGGGCCGCCGCCACCGCTACCACTGCCGCCACCGGTGTCCTGGGCGCCAGCCTCTCCAAGGCCGATGAGGCCGCCGCGTCCGCGACCACTGCCGCCACCGGTGTCCTGGGCGCTGGCTTCGCCAAGGCCGATGAGGCCGCCGCCTCCGCTACCACTGCCGCCACTGGTGTCCTGGGCGCCGGCTTCGCCAAGGCTGATGGGGCCGCCGCCTCCGCGACCACTGCCGCCACTGGTGTCCTGGGCGCCGGCTTCGCCAAGGCCGATGTGGCCGCCGCCTCCGCGACCACTGCCGCCACCGGTGTCCTGGGCGCCGGCTTCGCCAAGGCCGATGGGGCCGCCGCCTCCACGACCACTGCCGCCACCGGTGTCCTGGGCGCCGGCTTCGCCAAGGCCGATGGGGCCGCCGCCTCCGCGACCACTGCCGCCACCGGTGTCCTGGGCGCCGGCTTCGCCAAGGCCGATGGGGCCGCCGCCTCCGCGACCACTGCCGCCACCGGTGTCCTGGGCGCTGGCTTCGCCAAGGCCGATGGGGCCGCCGCCACCGCGACCACTGCCGCCACCGGTGTCCTGGGCGCCAGCCTCTCCAAGGCCGATGAGGCCACCGCGGGCGCGACCACTGCCGCCACCGGTGTCCTGGGCGCCAGCCTCTCCAAGGCCGATGAGGCCGCCGCGTCCGCGACCACTGCCGCCACCGATGTCCTGGGCGCTGGCTTCGCCAAGGCCGATGGGGCCGCCGCCTCCACGACCACTGCCGCCACCGGTGTCCTGGGCGCCGGCTTCGCCAAGGCCGATGGGGCCGCCGCCACCGCGACCACTGCCGCCACCGGTGTCCTGGGCGCCGGCTTCGCCAAGGCCGATGGGGCCGCCGCCACCGCGACCACTGCCGCCACTGGTGTCCTGGGCGCCGGCTTCGCCAAGGCCGATGAGGCCGCCGCCTCCGCGACCACTGCCGCCACTGGTGTCCTGGGCGCCGGCTTCGCCAAGGCCGATGAGGCCGCCGCCTCCGCGACCACTGCCGCCACCGGTGTCCTGGGCGCCGGCTTCGCCAAGGCCGATGAGGCCGCCGCCTCCGCGACCACTGCCGCCACCGGTGTCCTGGGCGCTGGCTTCGCCAAGGCCGATGAGGCCGCCGCCTCCGCGACCACTGCCGCCACTGGTGTCCTGGGCGCTGGCTTCGCCAAGGCCGATGAGGCCGCCGCCTCCGCGACCACTGCCGCCACTGGTGTCCTGGGCGCCGGCTTCGCCAAGGCCGATGGGGCCGCCGCCACCGCGACCACTGCCGCCACCGGTGTCCTGGGCGCTGGCTTCGCCAAGGCCGATGGGGCCGCCGCCTCCGCGACCACTGCCGCCACTGGTGTCCTGGGCGCTGGCTTCGCCAAGGCCGATGAGGCCGCCGCCTCCGCGACCACTGCTGCCACCGGTGTCCTGGGCGCTGGCTTCGCCAAGGCCGATGAGGCCGCCGCCTCCGCGACCACTGCCGCCACCGGTGTCCTGGGCGCTGGCTTCGCCAAGGCCGATGGGGCCGCCGCCTCCGCGACCACTGCCGCCACTGGTGTCCTGGGCGCTGGCTTCGCCAAGGCCGATGAGGCCGCCGCCTCCGCGACCACTGCTGCCACCGGTGTCCTGGGCGCTGGCTTCGCCAAGGCCGATGGGGCCGCCGCCTCCGCGACCACTGCCGCCACTGGTGTCCTGGGCGCTGGCTTCGCCAAGGCCGATGGGGCCGCCGCCTCCGCGACCACTGCCGCCACTGGTGTCCTGGGCGCTGGCTTCGCCAAGACCGATGAGGCCGCCGCCTCCGCGACCACTGCTGCCACCGGTGTCCTGGGCGCTGGCTTCGCCAAGGCCGATGAGGCCGCCGCCTCCGCGACCACTGCCGCCACTGGTGTCCTGGGCGCTGGCTTCGCCAAGGCCGATGAGGCCGCCGCCTCCGCGACCACTGCCGCCACCGGTGTCCTGGGCGCCGGCTTCGCCAAGGCCGATGAGGCCGCCGCCTCCGCGACCACTGCCGCCACCGGTGTCCTGGGCGCTGGCTTCGCCAAGGCCGATGAGGCCGCCGCCTCCGCGACCACTGCCGCCACTGGTGTCCTGGGCGCCGGCTTCGCCAAGGCCGATGAGGCCGCCGCCTCCGCGACCACTGCCGCCACTGGTGTCCTGGGCGCTGGCTTCGCCAAGGCCGATGAGGCCGCCGCCTCCGCGACCACTGCCGCCACCGGTGTCCTGGGCGCCGGCTTCGCCAAGGCCGATGGGGCCGCCGCCACCGCGACCACTGCCGCCACCGGTGTCCTGGGCGCCGGCTTCGCCAAGGCCGATGGGGCCGCCGCCACCGCGACCACTGCCGCCACCGGTGTCCTGGGCGCCGGCTTCGCCAAGGCCGATGGGGCCGCCGCCTCCGCGACCACTGCCGCCACTGGTGTCCTGGGCGCTGGCTTCGCCAAGGCCGATCAGCCCGCTGCCGCTGCCAAGGCCTCTGCTGCATCGGCCACCGCTGCTTTCGCGGCGACCGCCAGCATGGACGCCAAGTCGCTTTCGGTGGCATCTGATACGATGCTGCCGCCAACTACTGGCAGCCCGGAGTCCGGCATGACTGCCACCACAACCACCCCCGCCACCGTCTATTCCAGCAGCGGCGCGTCCGCCGCCACTGCCGCCGCCGCCAGCCTAGCTGCCGCCACCGCCACCGTGGCCGCGGCCGGCGAGGCGGCTTCCAAGGAGGCTGTGTCGTACGCCAAGGCAGCTGTGGGGTCGGCTGACGCGGCCGCTCCTGCCGCCCCAATACCCTTCGGCGTCGGCGACCGCCTGCGCTCGCACCGTGTGGCGGACTTCACCGTGTCCTCTGACGAGGAGGACAATGACGCGGAGGAGGAGGGAGTGGAGGCGGGCGGTGCCACGGTCAGCAAGGTCGCGTCGCCGGCCGCCGCCAGCGCCAGCGCCACCGCCACCGCCACCGCCAGCGCCGGCGCCAGTGCCACCGCCACCGCCAGCGCCGGCGCCAGTGCCGGCGCCGGCGCCATGGCCGTGGCCAAGGCGGCCGAGGGCGACGCTGCCGGCAAACCGGCGCCCGTGGACGGTGTCGTGGCGGCGGCGCGCAGCCTGCACACGGACGCCGCTGGCGCCGTGGCGGTGGCCGGCGAGGCAGTGACCGGGCCCCTGGGTGCCGCGGCGGCTGCGGCGACTACGGTGGCTGCAGCAGCGGAGCACGTGAGCGCGTCTGGCAAAACGACGGTGGCCGCCGCCGGCAAAGCTATCGATGCTGCCACCACCGAGGCCTCGGCCGCCGCCTCCAAGACGGGCGCGGAGATGGCTTCCGCTGCCGCTGACGTGGTCGCCAAGGGCAAGGCGGCCGCGGCGGACGTTATCACTGGCAACCGCAACGTCGAGGTGGCCGCCGCCGGCGACAAGGGCAACGTCGAGGCGGCCACCGCCGGCGACAAAGGCAACGTCGAGGTGGCCACCGCCGGCGGCAACGGCAAGGTCGAGGTGGCCACCGCCGGCGGCAACGGCAAGGCCGGCAGCGGCAAGCCCAGCAGCGGCAAGCCCAGCAGCGGCAAGCCGGCCAAGGGCGGTCTGTTCAGCTGCTTTGCCTGCTTCGGCGGCAGCTCGACCGCTGACCATTAAAGCACGTCTTCCACACTGCTGTGTGTCAATTTGGGCAACAAGAGAGACCGGAGAGATCATGACAGAGCCAGCCTTATTTGTTCGAGCTGGGTCGTTTAGCAACACACTGTATGCGAGGTAATGGCTTCAACCTAAGAACAAACATCGGGCTGGTGTCTCGGGTGTTCGCCGCCTGGCGGGTATAGTTTGTCGTAACCTATCAAGTTGGGGAGAAAATTACAAGTAGTTCGCCGTATAATATTCGTCTCCGCACGCATGAGTTGCCTATGGCGCGTCAGTAATGCAGTTCTGGTGCGTCGCCGGCGTGCATGTGGCGCCCGGCTGACTTCACAACGGAGAGTATGGTCGTGTTCACAGCACCCCGGAACACCCCGTTCATAGCAGGCCGGTGGTGAGTTCGGATGAGCTCTTTGAAGCAGTCATTTGTCGTCGTTGTCGCAATAGCACAATTAGTGGGTGAGTTGCTGCGTGATGTTTGATGTTGCTGAGCGAGAGGTCTCAGGTCGGCACGCGGTCGTGGTGCGTGTGCGGTGAGGAGCCGCGCATGTGGTGATCTGAATCGGCATAAAGGCACCATCGTATGCCCGGTGAGACCTTCTTATTCGACAGCACAATCATGTGGTGCGTGAGTCGAATAAAAGTTTACAGTAAATGACCTTACAATGGACTTCTTTATCATAGAACTTGTGGTCCATCCGCGAAGAGCAAGTGTGAACTGGATGGACAAAGGGCGAGGTTTGAACGGGGTAATCTTCCGATCCATGACGCACATGACGCAGGTAATCGCACCTGGTGTTAGTGGTGCGCGCTGTATCGGGTTATGCATGCGGTGACGAGTGAGTGCGGTCTGGGAGTAGGCGCGAAGAAGTGGCCATGGGCGTACAGGTTGGAGGTACAGGATGCGAAGGGAGGGTGGCCGGTAAGGCGCAGTGCAGGTGGGAAATGCGCCTGGGCGGTATCTTGTATGCACGCCGCACGTTATTTGTCGTCACGACGAAACATCTGGTGGGTGCGACTACTGTATGTTGCATAATGCATGCGACGCAACCCTGTACATAAAAGCGTGACGCTGCGTGGTGGGATGAGACGCAAGGCACGGACACGCGCCCACATATGGAGGGAAGTGATGAGGGCTGAGGAGCAAGGGTGGTGGCAGTCAGCAATTAGGTGATGCGTAGTGTTGAGGGAAAGTCGCGCATGAGGAGTGGGAGAGGAGTTCGGGAGCAGTGAATGCGCAGGATGCGCCGTGTGCACCCACACATGGCGGCGCCAGGAGCTGAGCATGCGGCACCGTACATGACATCAGGCGCCCCGCGCCAAGCAATACATCAGGACACGGCAAGTGGCACGGCACTGTGGAATATTAAGATGTCTTATTTGTTGGAGGTATTCGAACACGCCAGGGCAATCAAATTAAGGCCCTGTGAGAGGGTGTGGCGAAGTAGTTTCTGGGGCCCTGTTGACGGCGAGGGATTAATCTTTGTTTTGAGGCACCCTGGGTTCTGCATGACAGCATGAGTGGCAGAACCCAGGAGTGGACTGATATGGCGCACTGCAATTGGGGACTGCAGGTTGTGCTTGGACGACAACAACATTGGATTTGAGGGGCTGCACGAAGGCTGAAGATATGTGAGACACACGACGTGACCGCGCCAGTCAACGCAGAAATTCTTGTAACAACTAATGTAATGCCTATTGCATGTAAATAGGCGGCGGGGAAATTCTTGCTACAACTGCGGGTGTCAGGAGATGGCCATCAAGCGGCTTGGGGGGCTGAAGGAGGGGCAGCGGCCCTGGTCGGTCAAAGTCTGCAACGACTGCTTGACGACCTGGGTGAGGACCGTGCATGTGCGGGGACGGCTGGGCACTGGGGACGGATTGATTGACAGGTTGACGGTTGGGACAGCTCATGTGCGCTCTCCTCTTCCTCCCCGTTTCCCATCCCCAGAACCGCGACGTCTCCGCCGCCAACGTGATCCGTGTGCTCCTCGTGCTGAAGCTGATGGGCTTCGAGCGGCCGACCAAGCTGCAGCGGCCGCCATGGCCGCCGCCGGCGGCGGGGCCGGGCTGAGAGCCTGAACGGCGCTAGCAGGGCGTGGGGCTGAGGGTGCACGTGTCGATTGGCGGCGAGTGACGTGACTAGTTTGTTAGCTGCGGGTTAGCACGGACTGTGCACCCCACCCAACCGGCCATGTCCGGATTTGCGGGGATGCCAAAGGCCCCCAACATAGAGGCGTGTGCTTAGTAGGCGCCCGCGTCAAGGTGGCGGGGTTGATAACGACCCGGGATCAGCCCTTTTCCTGCCATAAGGCAGCCACCTCCTTGTTGTAACAACTCCCGCATGGAAGTCGAGCGGGCATTACAGGATTTGGCCTGTGCCCAGTACCGTACTGCGCGTGCAATGGAGGCAGCCCTGACTGTCAGCGAAGTAGCCACCCGTTCCTGGACTCTGAAGCTGCGGCGTGGGTGCGGCCTGGGCTCCCCATCGGCCGTGCCAACCGGCCAACTTGGCCTACAGCAATGCCTTGCCATGGCGCCAACCACGGTATTGGCCAGTATACCGCCTTGCAGATACGCTGTTGGGCGATTCGGGACGAAACCAGCCATGGCGCAAGCCAGTCCTAGGGGTAGCAGCCTGCCGCATATCAACTACAACAGTAGGTGCACCAGATAAGGCAGACATGATTGTTCCCCCAGCGGTACGCCCAATTCTGTGGGCATCCGTACGTGGGTTTAACGCGCACGCTGACGATGAGCACGCCATCACCCCTAGCGGCCTAGCTGGCAGTCAGTGCCCGCATCTTGCAGATGCCCTCACGCCCCTCAGGCTTGTTTACGGCGTCGACACAGCATATGCGTATATGACCCCTCTGCAGCATCTACACCTGGGAAATTGTCCCAAGCCCCCACGCACTCGGCCCCCCAAATGGGGGTCTGTTCTACAATCAGCTGGAGCTGGCCATCATCTGGGTGGTCACCACCACCGTCAGCGTCGCCGTACTGAGCGCCCTGAAGCTCACGGTGGAGGTGCTGGGCCTCGTGCCTGCGTATCAACGCTCATCATGGGCGCGGCACATCAGCGCTGCGACCGAACTTGCACAGCAGCAGGAGGGGGTCTTCGTGGACCGCTGGTGGCTGTGTCGTTCCAGCTGAGCCGGCGCGCCCGGCAGCTGCTGTTGCAATTTTGCCCCAGCCCGTCCAAGATGTACGCCCGCCTGGTCGCCTGCCGATCACAGGAGGAAGGGGTCGGGGAGAAGGGCGGGTTGCGTGCCAGTGCATGCCTCCTGGCCCCAACGTGTATCAACACGGATTCTGCTTGCGGTCTCCCTCCGCCTGCGACCCTACTCACCCTAGGCGTCCCAGCATCTGCGGCATGGGCGCCGCCCCTGTAATCTCCCTATGCTCGAACAGCCACATCTCCCTCCTGCACTCCTTGCCTGCTTCTGCCTGCAGCGTTTCGGCTCTTTAGCCTGACTCTCCCACACCCCGTCCGCGCCCTCACCTCACCCTCAGCTCAGCCCGCCTCCAGCTACCCCACATGCACACCCCGCCCGAGAACGCAAACGCCTTGAAGCGCTTCCCCCCCGCCGCTCCGAGGTCCGCCCACGTACGGCAGCAGGGCGCCGAGTTCGCACCAGACGGGCTCCATCACAGCCGTCTCGGCCACCTCGCCGATGGTGTCTGCAGGACAGCATGGGGCGTGGGTGAGTAGGGGGGGATGGGTGGCACGTGATGCGCTCAGGCGCAGAGGAGCGGGAGCGGTCGACCGGGTGCTTGGAGCGCGCATTGAGTGATTGTTCGTAGGTGTTTCGGTTGCACCCTTGGCCCAGACGTGCCTGAGACGTCGTAGTTGTGCCACGCCTGAGCCTCGTCGTCGAACACGACCGGCACCTCGCGCAGCAGGGCCAGATCGAGGGGCTCGGCGCCGCCGGTCTCCTCGCGCCAGAGCAGGGCGGCCGACAGCGTCGGCTCCTCGCCCAGCAGCACCTTGCCACCAAACCCACCCAGCAGCTTGCCGACGCAGGTCGCTTGGCTATACGTTTCTTGTGGCTTCAGGCGGTGCCCAGTGCCGGCAGACCCGCAGACTGATGACGCGCAAGTCTGCCGCATCCCCTACCAGCCCGTGGCCCCTCCCCATTGGCCGTGCCAACTGTCGCTGGGCTTGACTTGCCCCAATGCCTTGCCACGACGCTCTTGGCCGGCATATGAAAGTTGTGAGTACACGCCATACAAGGCGATAGATTCATACAAGCCTTTCTGTCTTGGCCATTTCGGGAATAGTGCAAACCACTTACATGTATTGCCCTTGCGCATGACACAAGCTTAAGTAATACCGATAGCCATGTTGCGCAGCGGCCCCACTGGGGCTCGCAACGCGCCAGCTCTTGAGCAGATTGTAAGCGCGAGCTGTCTACCATCGCAGCAACACAAAATCCTTACTTGTGGCTCGAAATAATGGCTGGAAACATTTCGCCTCGGGCTGCAGAACGCGGAGGTCTTCACCTTGACATATGGCTCGATCGTGCGCCAGCTGATATCGGACTACGAGGACATTGAGGAGGTCAACAAGCAGCTAGAGCAAATGTAAGTAGGCCTCGAAGCTGCTTGGGTGGAAGCCCGCCAAAACCCGCGCGGGGGGCCTGACAGGGTTGAACTGGACCTGGTGCAGCACCTGCGTCCCCCTCGGGGTATGCCCCGTGTTGCCCATGCATACGCTCCCCTTGCGGGGCACCTGCAACGCAGGGGCTATAACATGGGTATTCGCCTGGTGGACGAGTTCCTGGCAAAGGCCAAAATCTCACGCTGTTCCTCCTTTCGCGACACGGCGGACGTGGTGGCGAAGCAGGTGCGTGGTGCGGGCCCAGCCTGACGCTTGAGGTAGTGGAGATGGGCCACGGCACGCACCTGCTGTCAGTGACGCTTGGGCTCCTTGGAGAGCATGCATCGATGCTGCATGCGTGGTGGGGAGGTGCAATGCCACATGGCCGGGGTCCGGGATGGGCCTGGAGTGGGGATGTGGTGGTCGGGTGTAACGACACGGCCTGACTGCCCGCCGTGTGTCGGGCAAAGCCCTGGTAAACCCGGTACCCGGGGCAGGGTTGTGTTGTATGCTTTGGTGCTGGATGCAACACGCCTTTGTCGGGGTTACACGCCGGAATGGCCTGTAGCTGTGGCTGTCGATGTGTGGTCTGGCGCCACGGCAAGCGTCATCAGCTCAACACCACCCAGCCCCGCCTCCCTATCCACATTGCCGTTACAACCAACCAACCTACCTGCCGGCCTGTCTACCTGCCTGCCTACCCGCAGGCACTGCCCATGTTCCTCAACGTGACGGCCAACGTGACCAACTGGAGCCCCGACCAGACCGAGTGCAGCCTGGTGAGGGAGGCTACGAGGGGGCCGGGAGGGTGCTGCTTTGGAGGTGGCGGCTGAGGGACGAGTCAAGGATACGAGAGGCCTGGGCCCGCTGGCCGATCATTTCGCGGGGATTTGGGCTTTGCCTCGGTCAGTTGCAGTGTTGGCACGCATGACGGCGGCGTGCAGCGCCGACGTGTGCAAGCCGCTGGGTAGGGGCCACGTACACTTATGGAAGCTTACAGCCACCAATGCAGCTGCCGCCACCCTCACCACCACCCCACTCTCACCCCACGCAGGTGCTGACGGACAACCCGCTGGCTGACTTTGTGGAGCTGCCGGACGAGTACCGCGAGCTGCGGTATTGCAACGTGCTGGCAGGCGTGGTGCGCGGAGCGCTGGAGATGGTGAGAGAGGATGGCGGCTGCGGGAAGGGCTGGGGCTGTAAATTTGGCTGTGTCAGTACCGTGGCATTGGGAAGAAAGCGGGTTCACGAGTCCCCCATACGACCATACGGTATTGCCATGTAGGTTTAGATGCCGGGTGAGGGCGGGGTTGATGCGGCTGGCGGGGAGGAGGTGAAGAGGCTGGCTTGAACTCAAACAGGCCAGTACGTTGCGGGCAGACTGGGGCCAGACCCCTACTGCCCCCACAGTCCGCATGCGGGAACGCGGTTGTGCAACATTCGCTTTGTCCCTTCCACTGCCATGGCCTCGCATTACCGAACGAGCCTGCACCCCCCCTCCCCCTCCCCGACCACCACGTACCTAGTCATGCCTGCAACTCCATTTCCCGGCCCCCTGTGCGCCCCCCACAACGCCGCCCCCTGCAGGTGAACATGGAGGTGGAGTGCCGCTGGGTGTCGGACATGCTGCGCGGCGACGACTGCTACGAGCTGCGCCTCAAGCTCAAGGAGCACCGCGACGAGAAGTTCCCCTACAAGGACGACGACTAAGCCTGTAGGGCCGGAGCCTGTAGGGCCGGAGCCTGTAGGGCCGGAGCCTGTAGGGCCGGAGCTTGTAGGGGTAGGGGCTGAGTCTAGCGGAGCCTAGCGGAGCCTCTGGTGGCAGCGCTCGCATGGAGAGACGGGGAGAGAGGGGTGGTAGGACGGAGATGATGACGACTGGCGGTTCTCTCTGGGTTGTTGCTGCTCCCTTGGTCGTGGAAATCTGCTCAGTTGGCGTTTGGCAGGGTAATAGAGCAGTGTACGATACACAGCAAGATAAGTAAGAGCAACTTGGCAAGAGGCGGTCCTAGCGTTGACTAATGTTGCTTCGACAGCGACGCAGCTTGGGTATGTGCGGTCTGGGTATGCGGCTAGCTGAGTGGCTTCTGCGGCGACACAGGTGACCCTTTCCGCTGGTACCTGACGTACCCTTCATGCGCCACAGGACACGTGTGCGGTGCAGCCGCTTGTGACCACGTGTGCGTTGCAGTCACTTGCGTGCGCGGGGCCGGCGAGAGCAGGATGGCACATGCTGGGGAGATGGGCAGTGCCGCAGTGGGTCAGCGTGTGGCCGGGTTCTCGTCTGGAGCCCTCACCCTGCAACTTGTCCCGCTCTGGCGTCATGTGCGGCAGGGGTTAGTGGTGACCTAGTTGATTGATCTAGTGGTGAAGTGGGGAGACGTGAAGATATGGTAGCTGGTGATAGCACGAGTGGGCACATCGGCTGGAAGGGGCTTTACTGGTGCTATGAGCAACTGGTGTTATTGTGTATTGATCGCCCGAATGGCACATTAGCACTTCGCCAGGGTCCTACGCGCTCCCCTGGCCAGACATCGAGCTGTACGGTAATTACATACGGTATGGCTACCTTGATGGCTGCAAGTCTCCATTCAAACAATCACTTCTCCGTCTTGATAACACGGCAATGCGCCCTCAGTGCACTGGTTGAAGACGGTATGTCAACCTTCAAAGCACTTTCCAGTTTAGGTAAGTATTGTGTGCGGTTCTGGAAGCTCACAGCTGCGTGCAGCGGCGCAACTGCTTGTGAGGGTATCTAAGCTAGGGGCGTCCTACCCTAGCCACTACTGCTGGTCTGCTACCCACTCCGTCACTCAGTCATACTCATACCCGATCCGTTACGCCACCACACCGGGCAAGACCCTCCTCCTTGTGCGCTGTCTCTAGCATACACTGCACCACGGCACTTGACAGAAGCAATACATATAGGCCCTCTCCAAAAGTCTCAATCCCTCGAGCCCTTCAACCCCCCTCCTACTCGCAGCCCTCCCTCAAGCCCTCAACACCACCCCGTGCAGTCGTGCACTTAGACGTCGCACTGCTGCTGCGCCCCGGCCGTCTGCGGCGTGCGGCACGAGGCCTTGCCCGCCTCCTCCAACCGCCGCCGCTCCACGATGACCGAAAGCGCCTCGCGACCAGTCAGCTGGGTGCGGTTTGATGCCCACACGTCGTACACCTTGTTAGCCAGGGTCAACACAATGGGAATCTTGGTGATGGCGTACACCCATCCCAGACCAACCGCCTCGTACACAGCCCGGAAAACCTGCAAGGAGTGCAAGGGCGAGGTCAGGAGCGCGGGCACGTGTAAGCAAGTTGGGGCAGGGGCGCGGTTGGGGGCAGGGGCGAGGGTTCCAGGCATGACGGTATTTGAAGGCGGTGATGAGCAGGCTCAGCGGGAGCTGAGGATCCGGGCGTGAGGTTCGGGCAAGTTCGCACGCGCGTACCTCGACACCTGTGAGCACGCGGCCTGCGGTAGCAGTACGAAGGGCGACAGTCGACATATGTCATGAGACCGAACAAGCGCGCATACACATGCGGCATGCGCAGGTGTCAAAATCGGGAGAGTTGCCGCACGAGTTGTGC
Organism: Chlamydomonas reinhardtii; assembly: GCF_000002595.2. Lineage (NCBI taxonomy): Eukaryota > Viridiplantae > Chlorophyta > Chlorophyceae > Chlamydomonadales > Chlamydomonadaceae > Chlamydomonas > Chlamydomonas reinhardtii. The sequence goes on along the minus strand of NC_057006.1, from coordinate 595,291 downwards.
AGGTCCCATTGCAAGGAGAACAACATGATTGCAGACACAGCGCCACGCATGTCCCCACGCACCTTCCCAGGTGACGCCATGGATGGTCTCCATTGCCTGTGGCAACCGCGGCGCAAGCAGGCGCAAGCATGAGCCAGGGCACTTGTTGGGCGGAGCAGGTGATACAGGACAAGTACACCTGCCGTTCATCCGGCCGTCTGCATATCCGCTTAGACCCTACATGCCTAGCTAGCGCCACCTACTCGCTCACCATCCATGCCGCATCACCGCCCCCGCCGCCTCCCGGCCCACTTACCCGCTCGAAGCTGATTCCTGCGTTCTCCGCGGGGTTGTAGTCGGCGGCAGCAATGTCCACAAACACGACCTTGTTCGCCGCATTCTTACTGCATTGCGTGTGCGTGGCGCACAAGGCACCGATCTGAGCCAGGCAGGTCATGGCCAAGTGCAAAACGCGTGCAGCGCGGCGACATGCAGAACGTGCAGCTGTAAGCTGTGCCGCATTGCCAACCGCAACCCAAACCCAGGAGTGCAATGTTGCCCCTCAGCATGAGCAGCCTGACGAGTTCGGTACTCACGAGCGCAGGAAGTCCACCTCCTGTCCGGCATCCACATTGGGGCAGCACATAACACACAGCGTATACGTGCTCGGTCAAGCACGGCGGCAGCAGCAATGAACATGTCTGCAGGATCTTGGCACGAACGGAGGCAACTGGCGCCCCCCCTTCCACGAACACGCGCCCCCGCCAGGTGACGCCCTCTACCCCCGGCCAGGTGACGCATGCACCCCTGTGCGGTGCAGCACCACGCACCGCACTCACCCGCAGGCACAGCGGGCAGTCGCCGTCGTACAGCAGGCGAATGTCCCAGCTTGGCCGCGAGGGGGAGGCGGGCGCAGCGCCTGCGTGGCAGCACCACAGCACCACACCAACATGCCGTGAGCCTACATACTTCCACAATAGCTCACATCTAAGCCTTCACAAACTTGCAACGCCCAAGCCAGTGCGTTCTGACTACGGTGCAAGACGGTGCCGAGAGTGGCAGCGGCTTTTCCTGCTGCATTTACTCCCCTGTCCCCTCCCCTTGGGTTTGCACACCTGCCGCCGAAGCCAGAGGGCGAACAGCCACCAGGCGCGGCGCCCGTAGAGCATTGATGCGCTGGGCCACGGCGGGCCTCGCCTGTGTGCGTCGGGTGGGCGCGCGAGTGCGAGGGGTTGGCGCCAGGAGAGGGAACGACGCGGAAAGGCTCACGCTGCCTTGCACCGAGTCTTGCTCCGTGACGCAGGGCCTTACCACGCGTCCGGTGCTTGCTAGCATGGTGCGCATCCTTTGTTGCAGAGCAGCGCGTCGACAAGCGTGTGCGGTGAATGGGAGGGATGTCTTTGTGTGTAACTGGCTCGCGGGCGTTGTAAATGGTCGCTTTCAACTTGTCTATGTATGCGTCAATGCCCGAATGCGACCGACTCAAGCTGCGGGCTCGGAAGCGTCGCCCATTGCCCCGAGCCACACGAATGCATCGAGCCAGGTTCACAAAACCTTTCGCGCGCTTCTACAGAAAGCACATATCTGCATTACCTCCCAATCATCGCCATAAGTTAATCAATTAAGTTACCTTTGGTTAGGCCGAGTTTGACATTTTGTCCATCCAACTTCGTTCCTCGTTCGCTCGAGAGCGCGTGCAGCTATAGCCGGCCACGCTGTTTTGCATCGAAACTTTGGTGAAAGCAATAAAATGGTAAGGCCTTCCACCGACTGGGAGGGAGTCTGACGCACAACTCGTTACCCTCGCCCGACCTCCACGCCTCTCCGCTTTGCAGCCCTGTGTCAGCTTACCCAGCACTAGCGGTCGCGCTGCTGCGCATTCCGTGCCATCCCGGCCACGCCGGCGTGCAGTCGTCACCGCTGCCCTGCAGTCGAAAGACTGCTGCAGCGGCGGCAGCTGCGATGCCCATGGTGCAGCTGGGTTCCGCCTGCGCCCATGGTGCATCCGGGTTCCGCCTGCGCCTGACACCAGCAGCAGCCTCGGCACCTCAAACGTCAGTCTCTCTGCGGCGACAGAGCCAGTGAACAGCGCGTGGGCCGGCTGCCAGCGACAGCTGCTAGCTGGCGCGGCGCTGGCGGGACCGCTGGCGCTGGCTGCGGCATCAGGTGGGCCGGATGCGACACCGTGAGCCTCTCATGACTGCCATAAGCAATGCAGCCTCACTAACGCGATGTCATGTACGGCCAGTACTCTGCATGGCTTGGATAATTCAGACGCATTTCCCACCCCACATCGCCGCAGCCGGCCCTTCCAACGCTGCGGATGCCGCCGCAGCTGCCGCCACCACAACTGCAGCCGCTGCCTCGGCTGCGGGCGTGGGCCTGGGCGACATCAGTCCGGCGGAGCTGGCGGCAGCTGGTGTGACCACCTTCGTGCCGTCGGGCTACGTGCCTAGCCCTGTGGAGCCAGGCTGGGAGATCTGGCTGGGCTTCATTGCGGGCGTGGTGCCGTTCGCCATCGGCTCCTACGAATTCGGAAAGCGCATTGTGAGTGGCGGTGTGGTACAGGGGCGGCAGAGGCGGCAGGGGCGGCTTATGCGGTAATATGGCAGCACTATCGGCTGCTGCTGCCCAGCTGTGTTGGGTGGTGCCTGTGGGCGGGAGTGCGCGGGGCTGTCTTGTGCCGGCTGGGACGGGTTCAGTTGTGCTGAGCCGGCAGCAATGTAGTATCGTGCAGGGCATAACTAATGGCATTGCCATTGCCTGATGAAGCCGCCCCGTTATAGCCCCACCTGCCCCTGCCCTGCCGCTGCTCTGCTATGTCTGCGGCTGCAGTTGATCCAGCTGCGCTGCGAGGTGTGTGGCGGCCGGGGGCTGGTGCCGTCGGGCGGCGCGGGCAAGGACAAGTACCTGCGCAAGTGGTGAGCCCAGGGGCGTGGGCCGTCGATGCGGTGGGGTACAGGTGGTGCTTGCCGTCACACATATGCGGCAGGGCAGCACCGCGCCGGTCGCTCATGCGGCTATGCTTGTGGTGCTGAGCCTTGCCTCTCCTCAGCCCCGCTGCCCCGTATCCCTTGCTGCCCGCAGCCCCCAGTGCGGCGGCTTCTTCCCCTGGGTGAGAGCGCCCGGCGCTGGCACGTGCTGGCGTGGGCCATCAGTACCGTGTGGGGGAGTATGCACGCGTGTGCCCAAAGCGCCATCTGTGGCGCTGAAACCAAACATTTGATATCGCGGAATGCAGCGAACTTACAGCAACCTGATGATACGGTATTCGCTGCGCGCAGATCTCCTGGCAGATGTTCCTGTCCTCCACGGCCACGCCCGGCAACGGCGGTGAGTGCCCGGCAGCTGTACTGGCTTAGTTGACCATGGGTCCATGGCCGACGTCCTTTTCGCGCTTCCTGCAACGCCCCTGTGCAGGCCCACTGCAGCAGCCCCGTGGTCAGACCAGCGTGCTCTACAGTGTGCCTGACGCCCCCGACCCGGCCCGCATGGCGGAGGCACGTGCGCGCAGCCAAGCAGCCGTGGAGGCGGCGGAGGTGAGGGCAGGGACAAGGGGAAGCCTGGGCCGGAGGGGTGCAGGGAGAGGGGTACACGCGGCGTTCGGGTGGGAGCTTTGCAAGGCGATGGGACTATGGGAGAGCCAAAGCTGTGGCACCCCCGGCATTGAGACGTTCCGTAATGGGCTGTTGTGGGTCAGGCTTCCTACGCAAGTTGTCCAGAACACTTAGTGCCTGAGTCTCTCGCGCCGTTGGGGCATCCACCCTCGTGCTGTTCCCTGCTGCTCAGGCTCTGGTGCTGTCGGGCCGCAAGCCGGGCGGCGGCGGCGGCGGCAGTGCGACGTCTGAAGCTGGCGCTGGTGCTGGCGCTGGGAGTGTCAGTGCAGGGAGCCCCAGCGAGGGAGCGGGCAGCGCGCCGCCGCCGCCGTGATGATGCAGGCGAATACCCTGTATATATCATCTAGCTGCCAGCCAGTCGTCGGCAGGCAGCGCGGACGCTCCTCAGGGGCGCATGGGTGGGGGCACTTGGGAGGCGGAGGGGCGCGGGGCCGGCGGGGTCGCAGGGGTCCATGGGGATGTTGCAGACTGCCAGACGGTTAGACACGTGTGCGTGTTCTTGGAGGACGACTGAGGACATACATACTGAAGTTTCGGTTACGTCTGGACGTCGGGGAGAGAAGGTTACGGTGGAGCCGAGGTGAAAGGACTACTGGACTAGTAGCGCTGCCGCAGTGCCACTGTCTGCCAGCTTGCGTCTGCGACTAGGCGGCATTGGTCGCTAGCGGCACGGATGGGACTGACGACCGGTCTGTACCAGGTAGTAACAAGGCGATCTGGCCTCGCAATGGCGCGCACCAGCCGGCAGGCACAAACACGCACACGGTACACTCTGTCAATGTGTGCTCCTTCCCTTGTACTACACACACGCACACACGCGCACACATGTACACCATGCGGTACCACGCTCCCCGCTAACACCACGGCAGGTGAGCTACGGCTACATAAATATACGGTAGTCTTCTCTCACGAATACCATTGCAACGCAAGCGGCCCTGTAACGCTGCCAGCGTTATGTACCTGTCAGCATCTTGTTGCAGGACGGCATCACCCGCAGTGCTACCGCTTTGCCCACCGCACAGCCGCAGCGCCACTGTCCTTGCATGTCCCATGACATACGCCCGCGCCCCGCATAGCTCTGCCGACAAAGATGTCTTCAGCACCCGAGCAGCGCCTACGGCACCCGAGCGGAGACCCATCATGGGCCATCCCCACTCATGATATGACCATTCGCCGCCTTTACACGCCCAAGAGCAAACTCATCACACATGCTGCCCTCCGCCATTCGTCACCCACACCAGCTGCCGCTGCCTGTGCTCCCAGCCATCCCAGCAGGCGCCTGGCCCCGCTCACCCACCTGCTGCACCCGGCATCTGCCCGCCCCACGCCCTCCGCATCGCCCCACGCCCTCCGCCCTGCTCCAGCTCCTGCACCGCGGCTTTTGCTTCTGCTCCCGCTCCAGCCCCGCTCCTCCTGCCCCCTAACTCCCATAGCTCTCCATGGGCTCCCTCAGAACTGGAACTGCTTGTCCTCGGCGTAGCCCAGGTCCGTGAGCGCCTTCTCCATGGCCACCATCATGGGGCTGGGGCCGCAGCGCAGTGTCATGATGTCAGAGCCTGGCGGGCGTGGGGTGCAGGGCGGGGGTGGGGGGTGGTGGACTGGTGGGTGGGTCCAGGCACAGCTCTAGGGAGGTCATATGGCGGTGAGCACGGGGGCGGGAATCGCCCTCTCATCCCCAGCACCCAGCACGATCCCAGCCCGGACCAGCTATGCCACACCACACACTAACATATATACACGTACACACATACACACGTGACTCACTGGGCGCCGGGAACTTGGTGCGGATGAGCTCCGAGCTGATGAAGCCGCTGCCGCCCGACCACTCCTTGTCTACGGGCGGCGTGTTGAGCACGTGGTACACGGTGAGGCGGTTGCCGTGCATGGCCACCAGCTCGTCCAACTCCTGGGGCCAGGAGGAGGAGCAGGAGGAGGAGGGTGCAAGAGTGAGGTGATTTTGGAAGGGAGAGGAAGTGGCTGCACATGTTGGGTACTCAAACACGGCCCGCATCCTAAGCCGGCATATCACGCCCACGCCAAGACCGCTAGCGACCCCCCACCTCAACACCGCAACCGACCGCTTCGCCCGGTCCCCCCCCCCGCCGCACGGCCAGCTGCAACCTACCTTGCGCAGCAGGATGTCCTCCTCCGTGAGGTTGCCGTACAGCAGCGTGACGGAGGTGGTGTCGCGCGGGTTCTTCAGGATGGCGTTCAGCACCTGGAACATGGGCGTGATGCCCGTGCCGCCAGCCAGCATGCCTGGAGGGGGTCGGGGCGGTCAGGCGGGGTTGGTGGTGGTGGTGAGGACACGTCTGGGGTGGTCACGGCAGGTAGCGCATAGACAAGTTGGAGTGTGGATGTGGGTCGCGTTGACAGCGCGTTGGCACACGCCGCCCGCAAACCACACCAGGTACCGACACCCGGACCCACTGACCCGCCCGACATCCTCAGCGAGTCCTATCACACTCTGTGCTTCTGCCTCAGGATCTCACCGAAGTGCTTGACCATGTTGGGCGTGTAGGTGAAACGGCCCTTGGGCCCCTTCATCAGCATGGTGTCACCCAGCTGCATCTTGGCGATCACCTGGCGAGGGCGAGTGACAGAGGCGCACGTGGGCCGCGGGGGCCAAGCGGTGAGGCGCGGCGTGGGAGGCCGGCGGAGGCGAGTGGAAAGGCCGGGGCAGGGGAAGTGCATGGGCACCACAGATGGCCCCAAGAAGTGTGGCCCCTGGCAAACCCATGAAAGCGTAGCGGCGTGCGTTACGTGCCGCACGCAGCCAGCTTGGCTCCCAGACCGTACAGCCAGCACGGTACCGTACCTGCGACATCTTGCCGGTGGGGTACAGCTTGATGACAAAGTCCACGGCGCCCAGCTGGTCGTCATCTGACACAGGGGTGTACGGCCGGATGACGTCCTTGCCATCCTCGCCCTGCGCCTTGAAGCTTATGTGCTGGCCGATGGGCAGGCCCACGCGCTGCTCCGGATCCGGCAGCGCGAAGCGCAGGCGCACGGTGTTGTGCGTGATTAGCGTCTTCTCAACCAGGGGGACCGGCTGGAACTCGCTGGGGTCCAGGAACGGCTTCTTGGTCTTCTTCCGGAGAAACACCAGAGCCTGCGCCCGGTGGCACCGAACGCCAAGGAAAGGACACGCGGCGGTCAACCAGCCGGACCAGCCACGCGATCACCCACACCGCCAGTAAGTATAGCTTTCAAAAGATGAGCAGGGCCAGCACGGCAGAAGGGCGAGGCCCCGTTCCCGCCATAACGGCTCACCTGAATAAGGACTAGCACCACAAGCAGTCCAGCGCCGACTTGCCAGTAGGAAAGCAGCGTAATAACGCTGCGCATTACCTCGGAGCCTGCCTCCTCCATTGTTGCGGCTCAGTCGAGAGTCGCGGCAAGTTGATTCCGAGGTGGTCGGTGCCGATACCAAGCTGCCCTAGCGAGCTAAAGTTGCTTTGAGTCTGTCACAAAAACGCGATCGAAAGGGGCCGCAGCTAATACACAGCCAAATGGCGAGGAACACGGCGTTGCCCAACGCTAGGCTAGCGCCAAATTGCACAAGCTACAGTATGTTGGTGATTACAAATAGCAATTTGATGGTTAATGTTCTGTTGGTCTGCATCGAACTCCGTGGCGCGATCGGGTCAATCGGTCGTTCGTGCCCTCGCTTGGTACCTCCGCGCCGAATAGCATGTGTAAGTTGGGAGTTTGTGTAAGTTGAGCCTACGAGTATTAGCGAAACTTTGTTCACAGCTTCCGCAAATCTGAAAGAAGCAAACTCGTCTCTGCTGTCTCACTTTTGCACGCGCTCGTTTCAATATATACGCTTACAAAGTATCCTAGCTTGCATACAACCTTATTGCACTCGCCTGGCGCTTGGGCAGCTGCTGTTTGGCGAGTACTTGGGCAGCTGCACAGTGGCTTGGGTTCTGCTCCAGCACCGCACAATATGTTGGAATAATAGCTGGCCTGTCAGCAGGGGCAGGGACTTCGTAGCTTCGCAAGGATGGCTTCGTCGGGAGTCCAGCTGGGCGTGCTGAGCCACGAATATGGCGCACCGGCGGTCGGCTACACGGGCTCAAGCTCAGAATACTGTGAGGAGGGCGCTTGGGCTATGGGGTTTGGCATAGGAGCGGCGAACGACGCCTGCATCGCCGCGAACAAAGCACACGTCTTGCTCACTTTCACCTGGACGACTCATTGTTGCCGCTCTCAGGGGCACTGGCGGCCATCCAACAGGCGGAGTACCAAGCGGCTCAACAGGAGGAGAAGTAAGTATGCGTTGCTGCAGTCGCGCGCGAGCGCGGGAAGCAGCAGCTTCTACTGGCAAGCGGTTTCGTAGGGTTTCCCCGCGAGTCTGACTCTTTTCGCCTCCCTCCAACCGGCAGCGTGCTCAACATCCCATTCCTGCATCTGCACACACGCTCAAAGCCTAGGAAACGACAGGCCGCCGCACCCGCCGCAAGGGTGCCGTCAATCGTAGCTTCCCGCCTCCCAAACCGTGCGTGCCGTGGGTCCTAGAGAGCGCCGCCTCCAGTCGCGGCCAGCCGTGAGTGAAGTCCCCTGCTTTCCGCGCGATCACACTGCCGTCGGCATTGGCGCACACCACCTCGGCCCCGTCCCCCATCCAAGCCGCCGCGTAGGCTGCCACCACCACCAGGCTCACCATCAGGCACTCGCCGTTCGCGTAACCGCCCAGCGACCGTAGCACGGCGGCGAACATCCGCGGCAGCGGCTGGTAGGCGTTGGAAGTGTACCCACGCCGGAACCCTGCGAGGAGGGCCCGTAGCGGCATGTTCACACTTGCCCAGTCCCTGACCGCGATGCACTAGAGAGCAGTGGGGAGCATGGGCAGCGCCCCTCCATCTTCCACCACGTCTCCGTACACATTCGGCCGCGCCCGTGCTAGCCCGTGGGCCTCAGTTCCATCAGCCCCGGCGCACCGGCGCTCCCCACCTCTCCAGCCGTACACACCCACATACGCACTCTCCGCCTCACGCAGGCGCCAGGCGCGGCTGCGGCGCTCGCAGCGCTACTGGACGGCCTTCTACAACGTGCTGACTGTGGGCGAGCTGGTGTACTTCCTGGTGGGGCTGTACATGGTGCAGTGGCAGGTGGCGGACCTGGCCGACAACCCGCTGCTGGGCCCGGGCAACGTGGGCGTCATCAACCTGGGGTGAGCAGGCAGGGGGGAGAGGGGAGGAGAGGGGAGAGGGAGAGGGCAGGGGAGTATGGTAAATTCAAGAACCCAACGAAACACCCGAACCCAGGAGAGGGAGGGGAGGGGCGCGGGGGATAGTATTAAGGACGGGGGGTGAGGGGCCGGGGTAAGGGAGGCGAGATGGGGTAATGTGGAGCAATGGAGCATGGATAGTGGGGAGCGGGGCCAAACAAGAATGAGGGGGACACGGGGAGGGCAAATGGCGAAGATGACCGAGGGGAGAGGGCAAGTGGACAGGGGAAGCAAGGCGTTAGCGGCAACACAATAAGGACGTCTTTGCTTCCATACGGTTCACGGCCTGCTACTCTTCTTGCCTCCGCAGCGGCACTGACACGCAGCGCATTGTGGACAAGTACCAGTACTGGCGCCTCATCACCACACTGTTCTACAACGCGGGTGAGGCGCCGAGCGTAGGGCCGCTTCGGGAGGTGGTGCAGGTACTGGGGCTCATGCACGGGCTGGGGCGCAGCCGGCGCGGCACGTCACAGGGCGGCACAGGGCTGCACAGGCGGCGCAGGCTGTAGCAGGCGGACCGGCGGCCGTGCTCAGGGCCAGGCCGTGGTGCCAGGCGGGCTCGGCGCTCATCCATTGCCCCAGCCCCCCCCCCAGCCCCTGGAGGCCTTGTGGGGGTGCTGGGCGGCGGCCGCCGGGCTGGAGCCGGTGGTGGCAGCGCCAGGTCTGGCTGGGGGGCTGGCGGCACACAGGAGCTGGCGGAGCACTGGGTGGGCTGACGTGGCGTGGCGCTGCAGTACGCCAGCAGCAGCCGAGCTGTCAGTCCAGCCGCCGTGTGCCTCCATGCCCGGACCCACACATCCACTTGCGGTACCCCCCTGCCTAACTCGGTGTGTGCGCCGTGCTGGCAGGCGCCATCCACCTGACCGCCAACCTGGGCATGACGTGGACGTTCGGGCACTTCCTGGTGCGGCAGTTCAGCCCCTTCATTGTCGGTAGGTGGGGAAGTCGGGCGCCCGGGGCAGCTACTGGAAATGGGACGCCCGCTGAAGCATGACTAGGTGCGCGGGCACACGAGCATGCTTTGTAGTGTTGAAGAGTCGCCTCGCCGCCGCCCCATACCGCCACCAACACCACCTCACACCGCCGATTACACTGCCACCCACACCGCCACCCCGCGCAGTGTTCATCTGGTTCGCTGCGGGGCTGGCGGGCGTCATATTCTCCGCCAACATAGGGTCAGAGAACCGCACCGCGGGGGCGTCAGCACCCGCGTTCGCGTTAGCAGGTGCGCTCCTGAGGGGTCCCGACCGCCTGAGTCACGCCGCTTGCAGGGCGCAGCTGCGGTCGTCCCGGTGCCGGCTGCGACCATAGTCGGCCCGCGTGCATGCCCTGCCCCTGTGGGACTGTCCTGGTTGGCAGACCTGAGAGCAGGGCGTGTAGGCGCACGCGCGCACGCATCCACAGGGCGTGCGGGCACACGCTACCTTGGTATCACAGCCCGGGTAACAAAGTAGCTGTTTTCTTTACCGCGCCGCACCGCGCCACTGCACGCAGGCGCGGCCACAATGATGCTGGTGGTGCGGTGGCGCAAGTTCACGTGGCACCTGGCCAGCGCGGTGGTGGTGTGTTTCATCGTGGGCGTCAACACCTTCATTGGCGCCACGCCCTTTGTGGACAACAGCGGCAACACCGCCGCCTTCGTGTTCGGCGGCGTGCTGTGCCTGGGCTTCATGCTCATACGGAGGAGGGTGAGGCAGGGCTGCCGTGTGACGGGGCGGGCGGGCGGGCGGGCGGGCAAGGGAGGGAGGGAGGGGGGGGGGGCGTCTGGATGTGGCGTGCACCCGGAGTGCTCTGTGGGGATTCGCGGTCGGTGGCTGGAGCATGACGAGCTCTGGGTGCGTGGACCCCGCCCCCAGCTCGCGGCGCACTCATTTACGCACTGCGCGTCCTCGTGTGCCTGTTCCTTCACGCACCCCGCGACCCTCGCAGCAAGCGGACGGCAAGGGGCGCGAGTGCCTGGTGTACGGCAATGCGGCGGCGGCGGTGCTGGTGGTGATTGTGGCCATCATAGGCGGGCTGGTGGGGCTGTGGCTGGACACGCCCATTGGGGGCTGCTGCAACGTGGTGCGTATGGGCGGGTGTGAATCCGTGGGCAGTTTGCTTGCTTGCTTGGGATAAGGTCAAGATAGGGAGGCGTAGGTGCTTGGGTTAGGGTGAGGGCCGTGGTTACGGCGGACAGGGTCGTGCCGGGTGGCTACTGATCAGACACCTGGATCCATCTGAAGGCGACGCGCGTGTCTCTGCTTGGCGGCACCCTGACAGTTCCTCCTCTATCACTCCTCCGCCCCTCCTACGTTTCCCCCCACTTGCTTACCGTCTTCGCCGCGCCCTGCCTCGGTCTGCCTGCTGTGCAGTGGGTCTGCACTCCCAGCAGTTGGTGGGACTGCGAGGCCAGCCGCATATGGCCCACCGACTGCACCTACACCTCCTACCTCAACGGCACAGCAGTGCTCACCTGCCCGCGGGTGAGCGGGCGAGGGGGCGAGAGCCACAGCCTGCTGGACAACACGGGGAGGGACAAGGGCATGGAAAACACCGGGACTAGTGGGAGTCGGGCACGGGAAGCATGGGCACCGGTGCGTGCCGGGTGGTACGCCGTGACCCCGGGCGTTGTTTGGGCCGCCCACTGTCCTGCCGCTACTGTGCGTCAAAAAGCACTCACGCCACACGGCCGCTGCATTCCTTGTATCGGATTGGCAGTGCGTCAAAGCTTTCATCCCAATCCCTACCTCCACACTTACAGGGCCAGTCCATTGTGATTGGCTTCGTGAACGGCACGGCTGCGGTGGATCAGGTGGAGCAGTGGTGCAGCTCCTACTGCGACGCCACGGGGCTGACGGGGAGCGGCGGCGGCTCAGGGGGCGTCAGCGGCGGAGCAGGGGGCGGAGGCGGAGGCACCAGCGGCGGGGTGTTGCGGCTGCGGTAGGCTCCGAGAATTTGTGGGCTGAGCGTGGTGTGATTAGCAGGTTGACAAAGATGATGTATGTATGTGTTTTTGTTTCGTGATGGCGCAAACCGCAGGTTAGCACGGACTGTGCACCCCACCCAACCGGCCACGTCCGGAATTGCGGGGATGCCAAAGGCCCCCAACATAGAGGCGTGTGCTTAGTAGGCGCCCGCGTCAAGGTGGCGGGGTTGATAACGACCCGGGATCAGCCCTTTTCCTGCCATAAGGCAGCCACCTCCTTGTTGTTTCGTGACATTGTTGGTTGGAAATTTACGTGACAATGGAGTGTTGAATGCGTGGATACGTGTGATGCATGTGGCAGTCTTTCCGGAACGAATGACTGGCAGCAGGCCGCAGGAGGTCGGCTGCGGCGTTAGGCTTTGCCGCGTTGTCTTAGCTTGCGGGTTTGTCGTGAGGGATTGGGCAGGTGGCGTGCCAGCAGCACGCATAGCAGGCAAGTGCGGCTGGTGGCAACGACATGCGCATCTCAGGCAGGCAGCACGTGTGCTTCATCGCGATGCGCCTGGATCCAGGTTGCGTGAATGTGGAGCGGTTTGGTGAGACAGCAGCAGCAGCAGCGGCAGCAGGGGGTCGGGCGGTGATGTGGGGCGCGGTGTATGCAGGAGGCATCCTGTATGTGTATCTGGGCGCTTAATTGCGCTGAGCCAATCGACGGGGACAGGTTCCATTTTGTGGCGTGAGAGCCGCCTCCCCCCGGTTCGTGCACGTGCTCGAGCGCTGTGCCGCAGTAGTAGGGTGAGGTGTGACCTTGCAATTTCCAGGTTCGGGTTCAGGTTCAGGTGTGGGGCAGCACTGGGGGTCTGGGGTGCAACATCGGATGACAGACGAAAGAGTGCGGGAAACACGAAGGCGCGGAGGCGCATTTGGACTTGGATTCTTGGAAGTGGATATGGCTATGGCACGCCAGGGGCAGGTGCACGCCTGGCCCGCGTCCGTACTTCGCGTGCAACTTGGACGTCCGTCCCCTGAACCGTCACTTGCCATGCGATAACGGCTTGCCTTACTCGTGTCGTTGTGTGGCCGTGTGGCCCCGCCCCAGCACGTGCCCTGTCCTCACCGCGCACACCTGCATCACATGCTGGTACTAGCTGATGCTCCTGTGTGATGTGCTGTGCTTGACCATGAATCCAGGGGCCTCGCCCTACGTAGACGTGTACGATCCTGCCAACGCGCGACCAGGCGCGATAGCGGTTCACCGTATCCTCAGGCAGCAGACCGACGCGTAGGTGGGAGGTGGGCTGGACAGCAGGGGGGTGCGCAGTGGAGTGCGAATGAGACACGCCAAGCGCCCACTCACACGCTTGGTGGAAGAGCCCAGAAGTGGTGGTTGTGCTGATGACCTTGTGGCCAGGGGTTCGGTGGTGGCACCTGGTGGCTCAAATCAGTCGGCAGCAGGAGCAGGGTTGCGCGTCTGGCCCGAAACCCGCTGGGCCGCCCGTGCATGCATGTTTTCAGGGTTGTCGTAAAAGACTGCAACTTGTGGGATGCGCTGACACCCGGCTCACGAATGTCGCACGCGCCTCTTGGCATGCGGTGGGGTGTCGGCTGGACTGCCGCTTATGCAATGGATAGGCGCCGATCGGCAGGTTTACAGCAGCTGACCCGTAAGGTCAGGCCAACGTGAGTCCGGTATTGAGTGCAATCTTACGCCGTGCCGGCGCGCGTCCTGCACGTGCCGAGCAACTCCACGCGCCTCACTGGACCCCACATGTTCCGTGTTGAGCGCTCCACGACACATACGGGGCTGCAAGGTACCCGCATTCATCACACCGGGCACGTCCCATAGCGTCCAGGCATGCCCTGTCCACCACCACATTCCGCACCGCCGGGGAGGCGATTCGCCACCTCGGCAAATAATCACACCGTATCAAGGCCCCATGAAGGGCCGCATCAAACAAGAATATGGAAAGCCGCCAAGCCTAACGGCACCCGCCAGCCAATGCTCAGTCCACGCACACACACCTGCCGGACAGCAGCTGTCCAGCACACGTCACAAGCAAAAGATATTTTAGGATAAGAGTAGCTAACACGATATGAACTACCAGGGACCCAAATCCATGGACCCTTGGGCATTTTATTCCAGCAGCGCCCAAACCCACCGGCGCGACGACGCGCACCGCGACAACACACTGCTGCACCCGCTTTCTCTCTCATTCACACACGCACACACCACTCAGCCTCCTACATGCATGTACACACCCCAGCACCCGCTGCGGGCCGGGCCCCCGCAGCCGCAACTCCGCCTGGGCCTGCTGACCGCGCTGCTCCAACGCTTTACGCCGAGGAAGAGAAGAAAGACGAGTCCACCTCCTCCTGCACGCATGTGTGCATGGCAGCGAACCGCCGAGGGCACAGTGTCAGCGTCTCAATCGCTGCCGTTACGCAGTTTCCCGGAATCCCAAGCGGCCCCAGCCTTGCGCCCAGCCATGAACGGAGCCCCACCCCCTGTTAAGCACCCTTTCTGTCGCCTTTGGCGGCCCTTTGCACCCGCGCCTTCCCTCCCTGACCGCTGTCGCCAACGCACCAGCAGGATGCGGGCCTCGCGAGTGGCTGCGGCGATGGAGGGGTCGGCCTCGGTTGCGGGCGACACCTCGGCCACGCGGCGCGACAGCTGGTCGCGCGCCTCGCGCAGGTTGAGGCGCAGGATGTTGGTGGAGGCGGGGTCGATGTTGGTGCGCACCGCGTCCAGGGCCGACTTCAGGCCGGACACCGCGTTCTTGATCTCAGTCATCTCCGAGGCTGCGCGTGCGGGGCCAAAGAACACACACGATTGGAAATGGCAAAGCGAGTGTAAGATCAGTGTGCGGGTGTAGGTTGAACTGCGAGTAACACGCAGCCTGGAGCCCCACACATCCGATTGCAAGTCCTGCAAGGTTGCAGCCGTCCTCTCGAAGCCAACTGCAACTGCCGACACCGGACGACCGGCCCACGCTCCGGCGGCGCGCGCTCACCGATCTGGTTGGCGACGACGTCGGCCTGGTAGTAGGTGACGGCGGGCGCGGCGGGGGCCGCGGTGACGTCCAGCGGCTCCACCGGCACCACGTTGGGGCCGTGGCTCTTGTTGGGCGGCTCGGGGATGAGCTCGTTGAGCAGCGTGGCGGCCTCGGGCGGCAGGATGGTCTTGACGTTGGCCAGCACGTCGCTCTCCACGGTGGCGCCTTTCTCCAGGAACTCAACCAGCGTGTCCTCCACCTCCTGCGGCGTGCATGCAGTGAACGAGGAGGAGTGTTTGAGACAGGGTTGTTGATGCGAGTGAGAGTCCTTTTGTTGTCGTTCTACACAGAGGACCAGCAACATTAGGAGGCGCAGTGCTGGGGGAGGGGGGGGGGGGGCTGCGCGCTACGCGCGGCGGGCTGGGAGCGGTGTGCGCTGCACGGCGTGGCCCCAGCGTCTCACCTTCAGGACCACAGCCTGCTTCTCCTCCAGCGGCCGAGGGTCCTGCAGCAGCTCAATGGCCTTCTCCACATCGCTTTGCCTGCAAGCAGGAAGGAAGGCATCGGAAGGTGTCAGGGCTGCCGGCACAACACGCGGGTGTGGGTGCTAGCAATTAGTCCCGGTCCCGCCGACACCGGCGCCTGTGAACATGCACGCTGCCGGGCAACCAGACATGGGCCCGCCGTTCGCAGCTGCCTCCCTGCATATATGTGCTCCCCGCGCACCCCCCGCAGGGCAACATATCACCGTTGCATTACAGCATACTCAGCTGAGGCAACCACGCCATCCCCCCCCGCACCGTCCCGCACCCATCCCACTCACAGGGTCTGCAGGCGCTCAGGCACGGACAGCAACGCGCCGGCACCAACGCGGGGGCCGAAGGTGAGGATATCGAAGGGCGTCTTCAGCCAGCGCTCCACCTTGGTGCCAACTGCGAGCAGGGGCGTTCGAATGGGAGGGTTGCCGTGACACCAGGGTGCTGAAGGGACCCGGGAGTCGCGCCTTCTCGTTGACAGTGCTGCCACAGCCGGCGAAGCGGCTGCTTCTTAGGCATCTTACAACACAATGTCAGCACTTGCTCCAATACATCGGCCTTTCATCCTGCAGACCGCGACATGTCTCGCCAGCGCTATGCCTGGCCGTCGACAGCTGACCTGTTCCGCAACCCTCGTTTATACCAGTGACTAAGTGAAGATCGAGGCGGCGAAGCACAAAACAAACAGTGCGCGCGCCTAGGAGCTACGAGGCCACACGACCGGTTTGACTTGCGCCCAAGCCGCAGAGCAGGGGCAGTAACCAACGCAAGTACATCACATAATTCGGAAGAGAAAGCTCAAAAGGAGCCCCGAAACCCCAGTGACGGTCAGAATCAGCCGAAGCCAAGTTCGGAAGACGCACCAGTGCTGCTGTCCAGCGACTGCGCCTTGACTACCAGTGCAGCCCTCCGAGAGGACGGAGCAGCAACGCGGCTGGAAACGGTGGCGCGGTGCGCGAGCATTTTGTGTTGGGGTCGCGAGGTGGGCCCAAACGGCTCAGGGACAGAAGAAGGATTGCGAATGCTGTGTAGAACAAGTGGCACTCGATCTTTTTGTACTCGGCTCCGTGGGCGTGGGCGACTGCCGACTGGGCGTCCGCGAAACACGATTGGCGTCGACCGTCGCCCACCAAACTTCATCGCGCGAACTGCATCTCTCCAAAGCTTGTACATAATCGTGACGCTTATTCAAACGTGTTGACTGAATTGTTGGGGTCGCGGCCCGAGGCTGCCAGGGCCCCGGCCGGGTAATATCGCTTAGCTACGCTGTTGCTCTCAACTCAAATCCACCATGGGGTAGTGGACGGACAGGGGTGCGGGGGGAAGGAGGGGCCAGGGGGACGGCCAGGGGAGCGACAGGGCGCTCATGGGGCGTGCTGGGGCGTGTCAACACGATGGGTCAGAATTCGGCTGTGCGCTGCCTCACCCCGCAAGGAATCTGCTTAAAGCAAGGTAGCCACGTCTGAACGTGACTCTATCCCCGAACGTGACCTTGCTCGGATCGAGCTTTCCTTCGGCAGCTGTCTCTTTGTCTGCCTCGCTCACGTTGATGAACTTTTATGAGCGCTGAATGTTATGGTAATGCAAATCAGAATGTGAACTAGATAATCTAGCAGCCAGGACGGTTAGGCAGCATCATGCAAGGCGATGGCGAAGCTTTGGAGCTGCAGTGCCCGATTTGTTATGGCGAATCGGCGCAAGGCGTGTACGCGACTCTGTGGTGTGGGCACGTCTACCATGAGGAGGTAAATGCGATGGCCTGAACTTGGAGGCAACCGGCTCATACTTGTGTCCACCGGGTGCCGCGCGCGCTGCGGCCCCTCCTTTGGGTCAGCCACCGCCTCACAGGTCGCAGCTGATACACCCTTAACCCCATGTTGCTGTCGCAGTGCCTCGCACGCGCTTTGCAACACAAGAAGGAATGCCCAACTTGCCGGGTAAGGCACAGCAGCTGCGTTGCGCATGGCAAGCATTTATTTGAGCATTCCCTATCCACTCCTGCCGTATGCCTCCCGCTCAATACACCAGTAACAGCAAGCCAGCCCCACACATCCTGTGTAACAATGAACCAATGCAGCAACCCGCGAAGGTGGCAGGCACAAAGATAAAGTGCCCGTGCCAAACGGGCAAGCCAATCAAGCTCTTTCATCTAAAACACCGGGGAGGGGCTGGCGGCGCGTCGCCGCTGCCTGGAGGTGTAGGTGGGGGCGCGGCGGCCGCCGGCGGCGAGCCCGGTGTGGATGCGGCGGTGCTTGCGGCGGCAAAACAGCGGGCGGAGCGACTGCGCGAGGCTCTGGACGAGGAGCGGCAGCGGGGTGCGGAGCTGGAGCGCACACTGGTGCTGCAAGTGGAGGAGACGTCCCGCGCGCTGGTGGGTGTGGCCCAGACCGCAATGGGTGGCTGGGACTGTGGGTTTGTGTGTTTGCTGGAAAGCACCAGGAAGCGTATTACACAGGACAGTGCGCGTGTGCGTGTGTGCACGCGCGCTTATATGTGTAAGATATGTGCGCATGTGAGTGCTCACAAAGCATGATGGGACACTGTGTGTGTTCGCAGCTGCTCCTGCTTGGAGCGACCTAGAGGGGTCAACTGCCGACCAACCCAGCCCAGCATTTACCTGGCGCCCCGTCCACACTATGCGCACTGCGCACATGCAGGAGAAGGCGGAGCGGCGCAAGCAGCGGCTGGCTGCACTTGAGCACGAGCACAAGCTGGCCGCGGCCAGGTGGGGCGGGACGGGGTTGTATGGCCCAGCCTATCCATAATGTCCGATCATCACATGAAGACCGATCCAGGCTCAGGAATGCGAGACGAGCGCGCCAGCAATAACCTTCGGTCTCAGTCGTGTGGTTGTGGCCGTCGGAAGTTGGTAGTGCAGGCACCCGCTCCGCACAAGGCCACCGGTGTCGGGAGGGGGGAGGGTCTGGCAGCCTAGTGCCACACAGTCGGCCGAGCCGCGTGTGCACTGGGGTATTGTATATGACATGGATGTGACCGTACCCAAATGCTGTCGACGTAGCCGTCGACCCTTCACCTGGCGGTCCACCCTCTCGCACACACGCCTCCGCCGCACCCCAGGCTGGAGTCGGAGCGCACCCGGCTGGAGGCGCGCGTCAAGTGGCTGGAGGAGGAGGCGGCGGCCCGGGCCAAGAGCCTGCAGGGGCTGCGCATGGAGTTGGTGGGTGGCGGGGTGGCGGCGGCCGCGGCGGCGTGGGCGGGTGGGGCAGGCCGTGGAGGGGGTAGACGCGTGGGCAAGCGGGAGTTGTGGCCGGGCATGCCCGGGGCTGGGGAGGTGCCGCAGGCATCAGAGGCAGCCATAGCCTTGATGATGCAGGTTCCCTGCCTGAGCCGGGTTCCCTGACGCGATCTCCAACGGCCAACGTGCTCCCGGAATCGTCTCAACTGCAGCCTTCTTCGTGCACGTTCACTCGCCCTCTGACTCACTCGCTCCACACACCCTCTCGGACTGCGTGCTGGTAGCACTGCAGTCCCTTCCTGAGTATATGCCCATCCTCCAACGCCACGCCCCCACCCCTAGGCCAAGCTGCGCAGTGACCTGGGAGACAAGGACCAGCACCTCATGCGCGCGCGCCGCGAGGCCGCCAACTGCCGGGCGCGGCTGGGGACCGCGCCGCCCACCGCCGCGGAGCTGATGGAGCTGGCGGGAGACGACAAGGCGAGTGGGGTGGGAGCGTGTGTGCCCGTGGGCAGGGGGGCGGTCGGTGGTTATGCGCCCTAACCCGTAAAGCTGGTCCAGTCATGCGGGTTGTGTCCGACGAGGGTGGAGGTGGGAAGAGGGTCTGGGGTTTGATGCATGCAAAGCAGGAGCAGGCGGGTCGGATAGCTCCTACAGGGACTTCGACGCTGTCATGATGAAGACATACGAAGATTACACACACAGTTATGGCACTCGCATTATGTTTGTCACGCGCAGGTCAGCTGGGCCCAAGTGTACTCGATAACGGTAAGTGCAGGCGGAGTTTATGTACATCGTATTAATTGCACTTCATGTTTGTCCAGGGGAATCGGCGGGTGGCGCCGCGAAGTCCGCGTTGCCTGTGCACTTGCTTCGCTTACACACGCGCACAAAACAAGGCCGGGCCCGCGGGTATCTGTTAAATTAAATGTGAACGCATGGTCTCGACCCTCTCGTTTTGTGCATTCCTTGACACACGTTTACAAAAACACACATGCGCACCCACAGCACCCACACACACACACGTTAGGCGTCACCCTTGCCTCCCTACCACACACATGTACGCAGGTTGAAGAGCGCAACCGGGCGCTGGAGGAGGCGCGGCGGCTGCAGGAGGCGGTGGCCAAGGGGCGGCTGGAGACGGAGACGCGGGCGGCGGCGGAGCGGCTGGCGGGAGAGGAGCGAGTCAAGGTGACCGAGCGTGTGTCTGTGGGTGGGTGCATAAGGGCATCGGGTGCATGTGGGAAAGGCACGTTTATCACACGCATGTGTGTCGGTCGCAGCCGGCACGTATTTTGGCGGTGCTGCGTGCGCGGGTTTTGCCAATTGCAACCTTTCAGTCTAATCTAGCCACCTAACCCAGCTGACCTGTCACCACTGGACAACTGCATCTGCACACGTGGGACCGCCCCAACCGCAGGAGCGGGACGCCGAGCTGGACAGGCGGCGCCGCGAGCTCATGCAGCTGGAGGTGAGCTGGCGGGAGCGGACGGGAGCGGGCGGCACCAGTGGATGGGGATGTTGGTGGATGGACGTTGCAACGCAAAATGGGCTGGAGATAAAGTAGGATAGCCTCCGTCCTGGTTGTGGCTCACAGCAAGGTGTGTCTGTGCTCGGCATGACCGGGTCCGCCTCTTGCAGTACAAGCTGCATGAGCTGCAGGCGCAGCTGGCGGAGGCGCAGCGGCAGGGCAGCGGGTCGCAGTCGCTGACGCCCGTGCCCACACAGCCCGCGGCCCTCGCCGCGCCACCGAGGCAACTCCAGCAGCCACAGCAGCAGCATGGCCCGCGCGCGCGTCCCGCTGCCTTTCCGCCATCTGCGGCGCCGCGGCAGCAGCACCTCGCTGAGCCGACCGCCGGCAAGCCGCAAGTGGCCTCCCGCTCTTCCGCCGCGTGGCAACAGCCTCAACAGCAGGCAGCAGGGGCCGCTGCCGCTGCCGAGGCGATGGCGCCGGGCCAGAGCGGTGGCGGCGGCGACGGCGGTGTGCACCTGCTGGGCGATAAGGAGCAGGCGAAATTGCTCCTGGCTCAGATGGAAGCCCAGAAGGCGTGGGCGCCGAAGCGCGGTGCATGCGCAGGCGGCAGAGCCGGCGGCAGCGGGGAAGACGACGACGACGACGACGGCGACGAAGGCTTGGCCACCCTTGCGGACTTCTGTGGCGAAGAGGAGGAGGAGGAGGAGGAGGAGCAGGAGGAGGAGGAGAAAGAGGCAGGGCAGGAGATGCAACCAGGCCAGGGGCCCTGGGGCGCTGGAGCGGGTATAAAGCAGGTGGTGGCGCAGGCAGGTGCGGTGGTGGGCGCTGAGGAGGACCCCATCCTGCTCGGTGATAATGACTGCGGCGACCCAGTGCCAGCGCTGCCCAGGGCGGTGTGCGGGCTGTTCGCCGGTGGCGGAGGAGGCGGAGGAGGAGGAGGCGGAAGCGGAGGAGGCGGCGTTGGAGGCGGCAGCAGAGCGGCTGGCGGCAAAGCCGTCGCCACAGGTGCAGCCGGTACGGCTGCGACGGCGGGGGCGGCCTCCACAGTGCCTTCGTTCGCCAAAAAGGTTAGTGCCAGTCGCGGGTTACGATGATCGCCGTACTGCGCAGTGCACGGTGTTGGTAACATAGTGGACGGTATGCGCGTCGCTCGTAATCAACTTGTGTTGCGGCGCGCCCCTGGTACAGGCTGCGGGTTTGGGTATCTTTGGGGGCAGCAGGCTCATCGGCGAGGGCCCGGACGGCCGGGGCGGCACCACACGCTTCCCGCTCACGTCCTCATTCGCAATGGACCAGGTGGGCATTTAGCGCACGCGCACAGACTTTGGCCCCGTACACAGCAGAAGCATGCCTGCTGTTACCTGGCGCGCGACTAGCGGGCAGAAGCTTCATCCACAGCATTCCTATCGAGCAGGAACAGTGCCCGACGCCGCTGCTCTCATGCCCTTGCGCTCTTCCCTGCAATGCAGCTGCAGAGCAAGTCCAGCGGCACGAAGGGCGGCAAGGGTGGTGGCAAGGGCAGCGGGGCTGCTGGCGCTGCGGGGCGGCAGGGCGTGGGTGCCGCGGGCCGCATTGACGCCTTCCTGAAGCGAGTAGTCCCAGCAGGCCCCGGCCCGCGCTAAGCTCCGCCACCGTGTCGCGGTGCGTGCCGCCGCTGGAGGTGCTGGACGGTGCCTGACACGGTGCGGAGGAAGGGCAGGTGCAGGTGTGGCCCAGCTCCTCCACCCTCATGCATGCCATCATCCTCCCAGCAGCACGCCGCGCATCCACAACACCAGGCGGGATAGCGCAGCACGTCCAGTCCCGCAAATCCACGAAGGGATCGCCATACATATTTGGGCCCTGTTTGGGACCTGCTACATGTGCTGGCGGTCAAACTTGCTTGGGTTTGAGGCAAAGATGGGCACCGCTCGACTTCGCAGCGGAGGCCCTCACTGTGAGCATGTTCACTTCACATATATACGGAAGTTGACTCGGGGGCCTCCCAGTGTTGGTTGTGCATAACTATGCCTCCCGGCGTGCTGATTGAGTACTCTGATGCATCCAGGGGGCTGTCGGGCCTGGGCCTGGGCAACACGCAGCATGTAATCTGGAACGATGCCCTGTCATTGACACCCCGTGCGCAATACCTCTTGATGGAGGCTCAATGTTGCGGTCGTAACTCTTAAACCTTACAGCTTCGGAAACGCCATTCCATGCTTGCAAACCAGCTTGCCGAGTCTTGCGCTGGCACGGTTCAATGGTGCACCCAGTTGCATCCCTGCACAGGCGTCTCCACGTATAGGTTTACTTGTCATCTGAATGCCCTGGGCACTTGCACTGCCGAAATTAAGGATCCGTGTGGGCCCATCGTCGCCAAACAAGTCATAACGGCATGACATAGCAAAGAAGTCGTTGAATGAGTCTGCACAAAAGTCCAAAGCATGCCACTCCATAATGTGTTTAAATAAGGCACACTCGTCGGTGTCGAATTCGGAGTTCAACACCGAAAAGCGCAGTGCTTACGAAGCGCAAAACCGTATGCTGCGAAACTGGTTCTCGAAAACCTGTCAGTGCATCTGAGCCTTTAGGTTGAGTCGGATAATTATCTTTAAGGTTGCCGCGGCCGCGCAAGCCACCGGCGCGGGAGTCGCGGCTCCGCACACGAACCGTTTTTCGTCGTCGTTTTCTAGATGCGGCGTTTCCATGGATTTTGTGCTCAGTCATGCATAGCACGCACTTATACACAACACAAACTTGATTTCCCAACAACGGTAATAAATCTTCTCAGCGGAGACCAACTCGCCCGTCGACTGACACAAGTGTTTCAGGATTCGCGCTTGCCCCCTGCGCATCCAGCCTGCATTAGCAAGACGCTATCAAGTTGCTTATAAGGCTCGTGGAGTGCTCTGCAGGTGACGCAGCCTCTGCAGCGACATCCGAGTCGTACGGCCCCCTCCCCGGCAGTGACCCGCTAGTGGCCTATTCCAGTTCAGAGCTACACATAACACAGACATCGACTTGGAAGTCAGCTTCTTCGCTTGCTGAGTCTGAGTTTCCGTGAAGTGGCTCTTCGGGCACTACCTGCGCTTTGAGCTGCTGTTTCTGCCACACGCATGCTCTGCCTTATTTATTAACCGCTCAATTGCTACAAAACATCTGTGCGGCTGTTGAGTCGTCAGGTGAGGCGGGGCAATTGCCCTTACTTGTACTTCTCACATCGCGCCTGCTGTCTTGAGCTATATCAGCGGTATAATAGGCGGGTTTGGGGCAATGTGGTGGCTGTGGGCATCACGCCTTCACATAGCGCCTGAGGTCGGGCCGGATGAGTCGTGGTGGTGACAGACCTTTCGCGGTGAACACAAGTGACACATCCATAACCTGACAGCTGCTATGTGTGATTATACAGGAGCTCCAAATCGATTGCGGCACACTCGATTTTGGTGACACCGGTTGGTGCGTCGCTTCAACCTTGCCCCGTGCGCTCGGGCGCCAACGCGCGACTACGTATAACGCTTGATGGCTTTATTTCCAGCGACCGGCGCTTGGGCCGCAGCGCCTGAACTGGCGCAACCTGCTCGTCAACCGACGCAATCGAGTGTTAGTGCCTGCGCGACCGGAAACGCCACCTGCTACCGGGCCACTGAGCATGTCCAGCTCGTGACTAGTCCTGCTGGTGACGTTGCTGATTACGAATTGGAATCTGCGGCCGTGACGACTACGGGTTCATGGCGCCACCATGACGACCGCTTCCCGCTGCGGCCACCAGGATGTCACGGGGGGGATAAACGGACTCGGTCCCCTGAGCTAACAGCGGCACTCACCAACCAGCGTCCTCGATATGCGTATCTAGACTGCTGCACGGACACCTCGGCGTTACACGGCCAGCCGCCGTCCGTGCCGCATGCCTCGCAGCAGTCCGGCCTTGTCCAGACGGGGTCAGGATCGACGGTTTCGACAAGCCAACGCAGCTTCAACGCCCAGCCATGGGCGCCTCTCGGCGCCAGTACGAGTCCTGTGGCCGCCGCGACGCCGCCGGCACTCGCGCTGCAGCTGTGCCCGCAGCCCGCCGTTTTCGCCCAGCTGGGGCCGGAGGAGTACCTGTTGTGCGCGGCGCGCTCCATGCAGCTCGACCTGGATTCCACGGCACGCCTCGCCCTTCATATCTGGCAGCGCTGCAGCGGCATGGTGACCATCCTGCAGTCCATCCGCACCGTGGACCTCAAGCCCCGCGGCGGCCGCTGCACAGCCTGCCCTGGCGCGCCCTGCTGCCCCCAGCAGTCCGCTTGCCATTGCGCCGCGTGCACCGGCGGCGCCTTGCCGCAGGCCGGCGCGGCCACAT
This sequence comes from Chlamydomonas reinhardtii, assembly GCF_000002595.2. Lineage (NCBI taxonomy): Eukaryota > Viridiplantae > Chlorophyta > Chlorophyceae > Chlamydomonadales > Chlamydomonadaceae > Chlamydomonas > Chlamydomonas reinhardtii. Next base: position 571,028 of record NC_057006.1, on the reverse strand, counting down.
CTATCTATGATTCCAGCACGTCCCAGCTGCTGGTGCCGACGCGTCCTGCCCGCCTGTCCATCAGCGGCAGCCCCAGCGATGGCGGCAGCTTCTCAGGTGCGGCCTCGCTGCCGCGCGCCTGCGCCACGGCCTGCCTGTGGCTAGCTGTGAAGCTAGAGGAGGACCGCCGCACCGCGCCGCCGGTGCGCGTGCTGGCGGCTGTGTCGCGGACCAGCGCGTCTGAGCTAGCGAGTCTGGAGCTGCGTATCCTGCAGTGGCTGGAGTGGGCGCCCTGCCGCGGCTACCTGCCGTGATCATATCTGGTGATTGGGGCTTGAGGGCATGGGTGCGTCCCCTTATTACAGCGTTAACGGCTAGACGAAGAAGTAGTGGGGACACGCCGTTTATTGCGGCTTGCTATGCCCAGGGAACGTATGACGCGAGGAAGGCAACTTTAAAAAGGTGTGAGTGGGCCAGGTGTGAGCCTAGGCTGTAAGTGTATCATAGGGTCCAAGCTCGTAACCATACTAGACAATAAATGGACAGATAAGACGTTACACTCTTACACTCTGTAAGGATGGCATGTGACATGGTTACTGGCTAGGTGTCGCAGCGAGTGCAGTGCTCGCCCAGGTACGCATTGAACTGGCACTTGCGTACGGTGTGCATGCATACTCGCAAGCACTTCGTTAACGAATTGCCGCCTACATGTGATTGCAGTTGGGCTGAGTCGGCCCTGGCGGCAGATTCACAGAGTGTCAAGGAACAGAACACACACGATACGGTAGTCAACATCCCTGGTTAGCACCTGTTCTCAATCTGCAAGAGGTGAAGTCACTACCGCATGCAGCGTGGGGCGGATCCCGGGGTCTGCGTCACGCTACTGTGCGCGCATGCGTCTGTGGATGCACGTCGGCGTGATTGTGCAAGGGGAGACGCGTTTTGCATGGCACCGATGCTTTCTGCGTGGCAATTTTGACACGGTACAAATAAGGGCACATGTTCCGTAAGCAAAGGCAGTTGTGTCCATGCCCAACTGGCTTGTTTGCTTGGCTGCAGTATTATTTTATGCCCTGTGCGGCAGCAGCTGCACTGCTGCAGGCAGCTGCGGTGGCTGCAATGAACGAAACACACACGGATGTGCTCGTACGTTACCTGTACGAGATTGAGAGATGACATGTTTTTGTAACATAATCTTTCGCTTTCATTTCTCGGAATCCCATGCCATGACAACATTTGGGCACGGGGCATGCCCAGTATCAGCAGATGCGGTTCCAGGACTGCATGCCTGCACTCAACAGGACCAAGAGCACCTTTACACCTTTCCATGCAGCAGGAAAAGAATGTGTGCGGACGTTGTGTGGTGGGCACTGAGAGGCCAAACCCCCAGCTTCCACCAATCATCGTGCGTGCTCCTGTACGTGAACGCCTTCCGTAACTTCCCCCTCAAGCAGTCTTAGGTAGTCGGTGTCGGGCGATCGGCCTATGTCAGGTTTCTTACATCCAAGTGAACAGTAGCATCAAGGCCCGCAGTCTGCGACGGAACCGGGCGAACGACGGCGGCCGGCGGGAACGGGACCACCTCTGGGACCTCTTGCGGGGCTGCGCGTTGGCGTTAGGGCAGCAATAGGCTCCTAAATGCGGTCGCATGAAGGGGCCACGCAGCTTAGACACCGGCAACCATCGGATTATGGCTTCGAAGCTGTCTTCGATGACGTTGGTGGCCGCGGTGGGAAGTGTGTGGACGGGACGGCCGTGTATGACAGCGAGTGGCACGCGAGCAACACGGCCCCAAAAGGGAAGTTGCGCTTGACATGCGGTTGTTGTGAACATACTTCTATGACACTATCATCATATCAAATGGGCACGGAGCTTCTATTCAAATGACGAGCTTCCAACAGCGACGTTGACCGTCGTTTGCCGTATACGTCGAAAATGCAACCAAGCGACTCTACAAAAGTGAATGATTCCGGAGCGAAGGAGAAGAGTTGGGCTGACCGCAACAAGGCCTACCTGAATGCACTCGCGGCCCAGAAAAAGCTTGCCGAGGACAAACAGGCGCTGCACCTGGAACAGGAGCAGGTATTTGCAGTTGTTGAACTTCCTCAATTGCGTTGGCCGCGCACAGGCGACGAAGACATGCGCTATCCCGGACATCGAACTGTACGTGCTGTGCCCTGCGTGTTGCCCACTCATCATCCGCGGCTGCTCACTTGCAGAGGAAGAAGGCAAAGCTAAGGCGACAGGTGCTGGGGGCGTCCTTTGATAGGCTTTACCCGCGCGCGTCGACACGCGGGGAAGGGGAAAGCGCCAGCGATGGCGACACCGCAGGCGATGGCGAAGCCGCGGGCAAGACCACGGGCAGCTGCACCTCATCGCCGCTGCCTGGTGGCGGGCCAGTGGATGATCGGTGCGGCAGCCCGTCAACTGTGCCAAAGCTGCCTCCGCTAGCTGAGCAGCAGCCAGAGAGCGTCCTCAGCCTGGGCGCTGCAGCGGAGGCGAGTCGGCGGCCCAACCCGCTCACGCGCTCAGTGTCCCTCAATTCAGGCGGCATGGCGGGGTCTTTGGCCAGCTGGGGCGCCGGCAGCAGCGGAGGCGTTGGTGTGAGCGCCTCGGCGTCGGGGCAACGGGTCCTGGGGCCTGCTCGCCAGCGCCGCGCCACGTTGAGCAACCCCTCCGGCATGAACCCGGTGCAAGAGGACGTGGCAGAGGCGGGGGACGCGGCGGATGACGAGGGGCCAGACCAGGCGCTGGGAGCCGGCGGCACGCGGCGGAGGGAGCGGCGGGCGCCAGGCCGGACGCAGGCGTCGCCTGGTCGCCAGGCGGCGCCGCCGTTTCCGGGCGCGGGCGGTGCACTGTTGACCACGACGCGGTCGCCGAGCAAAGCGTACGGCGGCAGCGGCAGCAGCAGCAGCAGCAACTTCCCGGTCTCTCCATCAGGCTTGGCGCAGTGGCGGCAGCGCATGAAGGTGCCGGAGGGCCAGCGCGTGTTCTGCATCTCGGGAACGGGGAACCACAGGTGAGTGGAGCGGCATGGCACTCGGCCACACCGGTCATGGCGGTAGTGGGGCGGCGCCAAGCTATAATTGCAACGTGCCAAACCCTGGACATGAAGCGGAGCGAGCACTGTGTGTGTGTGTGCGTGTGTGCTTGCAGCCACGGTATCCGTGCCGGCCTGGTGTCGCGTGGCTGGTTCGAGAACCCGGAGCACAACTCGCCCTTCTTCGACTACAAGTGGAGCTGTGAGTGAGGGGGACCGCAGGATACGGCACCAGCGCTTGTCCATGCATTGAGTCTATAGGGCAAGGGCAGCGTCGCTGTCTAAGGCCTGCGTTGCCTGACACAACCGGCTGTCGTGTCGGCGGCCCTGTGCCGGCTCCCCTTGCAGCCAACCCACTTGACATCGCGCACGAGCAGCTGTGGCCGGGGCAGACCGTCAACCACTTCAAGAACGCGCAGTGCCTCACCACGAAACACGGGCTGTGCCACACCGTGCGGGAGATGGTATGGTGGGAGGCGGCGGATGCGGCGGCCTTTTACCCCAGGTGAGCTTTGCCCCTGGGGTTGCCCGGCACAGGTCAAGTTACCTGAATTTGAAGTTTGCGTCCATCTTGCCAGCGGAATGAGCGCGGAAACAGTCACGGATGGATTTCTGCATTGAATGCTCCTATGTGCCTAAATTCACACCACTGCGTATTTGACTCTTTTCATCAAGCATCGCGCGTTTCTTGGATATCATATGCTAGCCGGGGAAAAACCGCCGCGGAAACCGTGTCGTACGAAAACTCCCATCCCCTTTCCGGGCCTTCGCACAACTGCACAGGTTTATCTCTAAATGATCCTTGCCACTTATTTTGCCACCATCGGTATTTAGACTGGCTGGTTGGAGCACGGGTTTACTTCGGTTTTAAGAGGGAACCATCCAGTCTCTCCACTTCACTGACAGTGTTAACAGGAAGCCCGGCCTGGTGAAACGTGACAACCGCAGGGCGTATGACATCTCGGACGAAGCCGGTCGCCGGGAGTTCTTCCAGGACGTGCGGTGGACGGCCGCCGAGTCACTGATAAAGCGAGCGCTGCTGGATGGCGCGGTAACGTCCGAGCATGTGCCCTACACAGGGCCACCCAAGAAGTCTGGTCACAGCATCAGCAGCTCCAAACACGGGACGGGCGGTGGGCACGGCGGCAGCGGTGCCAGTGGTTGCGCCGCCGCGTCCAACGGCGGCGCGGCAGGCTCCGGGCACGCAGGCGCCGTGGAGGTGGAGGGGGCTGGTGCAACAGCCGGGGGTGGAGAGGGGGTGGACGCGGGGGATGGTGGCAACCAGCCGAGCGGGCGGCTGCAGCAGCGGACCAGCTCGGATCCCCTCGTGGACCTGCCATCACTACGCCTGGCGTGCAGGTGAGGCGCAGCTTCCAGCTGGTGACACCGAGCCTGGTACCCATGTGCATCGTGCCTCTACCTAAACAACTTTCGTACTAGCGATGGAATGACCCACCACGGTATGTTTGTTTGCCCGGCGCAGGGTCATCGCTGCGCGGTTGCGGCAGCAGCGGCATCTGCGGGTGGTCCATGCAGCAGCGGCAGGCGGCGCAGGCAGCGGCGCGGGTGCCGGCGGCGGGACCGGCCCCAGCGACGGCGCTGCGCCGGCGGAGGTGGACCTCAGCCCAGCGCAGTGGCAGCAGCTGGTGCGGCACAGGGCGCTGTTTTGCAGTGCGCCGCTGATACCGCCGCCGGACTTTGACCACAACTGGGTCAGCAGTCGCCGCTTCATCACAAGCATTCACCTGCCGAGGCCGGGGGCGTCGGGGGCGGGGTCGCGAAAAGCTCGGCGCGATGGCAAGAGCCCGCGGCGCAAGCACGGCAAGTCACAAGGCCGGTCGCCGCGAGTGGACGCGGACGCGGAGGCCACGCAGCCGGCGGGCGGGAAAAAGGAGGGCGAGGTGGGTGCTGCGGGCGGTGAAGGGGAGCGGGGGCAGGAGGCACCTACCGCAGCAGCAGACGGCGGGGCGAGCGGCGCGCCAAGCCGCCGAGGCGGCGTGGACGGCGGTGTGGCCTCTTCCAGCTCGTCATCAGATGTGGAGGATGGGGCCGAGGACCAGGGAGACGGCAATGGCAACGCTCGGGGCCGGGGCCGGGGACGTGTGGTCGTGGCAGACGCGGCCGAGCTGCTGCGAGAGGTGGCAGCGGCAGGGAGGACGCGGCGCCGGAGGCACTCCGCGCCGGCAGCAGGCGGCGCCGGGTCTGAGGGCGGCGGGGTTGGGAGCGATGGCGGCGACGCCTGTGCCGAGGAGGCGGTAGGGGGCGCCAGCGCCGGCAACAGCTCGGACGGCGGCAGCGGGAACGTTGTGGGTGGTGGTGCGGACGGCGGCGAGGGTGATCCCCCCGACCCCAGCTGGCTGCCCACCGACCTGCCAGCCATATGCTACGACGATGCAGCTCTGCAGGTGAGCATGCGTCAGGCCGGGGGGCCAGGCCAGCTGGGGGCCGGAACTGGGGCTGAGTTGGGCCATTAGATATGAGCGCTTGAGATCGGCTTTGCACCAGTCCATGGCTGCCCCGTGGGGCCCCGGCGCTCTCCACAGCCTCGTGACGTACATGCAACACCGGCCGCGACCCACGGCACTGCCCCTCCCGCCGCCGCCAGCAGGCCCTGGACCACGGCACCTGGCGCGAGGCGGCGGAGGCCATCCTGGCGGCGCTATCAACCAGTGTGGTGCAGACGCACATCAGCGGCACCAACAACATTTGGATCGTCAAGCCGGCGGGCAAGAGCCGCGGCCGCGGCATCCGGCTCTTCAACGACCCAGAGGCGCTGCTGCAATACACACGTGGCGAGGAGGCGCAGGGTCTGGAGGCGCGCTGGGTGGCTCAGAAGTATGTGGAGCGGCCGCTGATCATCTGGCACCGCAAGTTTGACATCCGCCAGTGGTGAGGCAGTGGGGCAGCACATGCTCTGCCAGCGACCCTTCCAGTTTACGCAAGCCGTGCACATATGCATACGGTACTGGGCACTCACTGCGCGGTCGGTGGACAGATGAGCTGACCGAATCCCGGTCCTCAACTCGGGAACAAGGACCTAAGTGCCCGGCACATGCAGGGTGCTGGTGACGGATTGGAACCCGCTGTGTGTGTGGTTCTACTCAACCTGCTACTTGCGCTGTGAGTGGGCACACCGCTGGTTTTACACAGGTTGCACCGGGAGCGTGGGCAAGACCTGGGTCGTGGGGCGCCGGACTCGCCTGCCTTGTGACCTGCACTGACCAGCGTCCTCGCATTATGCCTGATACACCTGCCCTGCTTTGAGCCTCTACCGCCCTATGGGACTCTCGCCTGTTTGCCGTTGTTGCGCCGCACAGTTGCGGCTAGCGACTACGACCCCAACAACCTGGACATCTTCCAGCACCTCACCAACAACTCGGTGGCCAAGTATTACGAGGGGCCGCTGAAGGAAGGTGAGCGGCTCCAGCAGGGGCAGGGGCAGCGTCGCATGCCTGCACGTCAAGTGCGCGTGTGTGTCTCGGGTATCCTAAATAGTGCAGCAGCCGCCTCCTCCCGACTCGCTCAACCCGAACACGCACCAGCTGTTCTGTGCCCCTCGTACCCCACTCGGCCACTCCCCGATCCCCGCAACAACCCCGCCGCCCTCGCCCGCGCCCCTCCGTTCCGGAAACCTCCTCGCAGATGAAATCACGGCCAACGGCAACATGTGGTCCATCCCGCGCTTCCAGACCTGGCTGGAGGAGACCTACGGGCGGGCTGACTTGTGGCAGTGTCTGCTGCAGCCCGCCATGAAGCACGTTGTCATCTGCACACTAAAGTGCGCGCAGGACCTCATCGCGGCGCGCAAGGGCTCCTGCCAGTTGTACGGATACGACTTCCTCATTGACGACCAGCTGCGAGTGGTGAGAGCGGCTGTGCGCTCGCTTTGCGTGGTGGCGCTTGGGTTGGGTAGTGGGCGGGCTAGTAGCGGGTTAAGGGCCAGTTTGTGCCGGTCCTTGCTTACTTGGCTGTGGTTGGTTGCAGCTTGGCTCCGTGCACACCTTTCGTATTGGCGTTGTCACGTGACCCACTTCACTCGGACGCTGTATCCTAACCCGGCTGCAACCGCTACGGACATACCTCCTCCGCACTCCGCACACTGCTTTCGGCTTTTGGATCTCGTGTACCTGGAGTATTAATACCTCCTCCTCGCCGCCCTCGCCCCCGACCTGTGGCCTGAAGCCCCTCCCCGCGACCTGACCTGACCTGACCTGCTTCGCCACAGTGGCTGCTGGAGATCAACAGTTCGCCCACCCTGGAGTCGTCCACGCCCATCACAACCGAGCTGTGCGCCGACGTGCAGGTGCGCAGGCAGCGTGTCTGCCGGGGCGGTGTCATGCTGTCATGGGATGCGCGGCCAAAGGCATTGCTCTGTCAGAGCAGACAAGTGCCCCGGCATAGTGCCTGCCAGCAGCTGCATTGCCTGGAAGCTATTGTTGGGCGGCCGGCACCGACCCAACATTTCCAAAATGTCCTGCGGTTCCTCCCTCCTCAATCCCGCATACCGTATTGGCCTACAGGAAGACATCCTGCGTGTCACGGTGGACCTGCCGGACCACCTCGCGGCCACCGCAGCCGCGGCAAAGCGCCGGGGCGCCGTGCCCTCAACCACAGCCGCTGCTGACGGTAACGGCGCTGGGTCAGGCGCGCCGGGGGCGCCGGGCCCTAGGCCTGCAGCGGGATTTGACACGGGCAAGTGGGAGTGTATCGTGGATGGCGGCGAGGAAATGAAACGACCCGACTACACCGGCCTCAACCTCGAGCTGAAGGTAAGGAGGGTAGTCCTGTGGTGGGATGTACCATTGGGATGGGGTGCACTCGCGCACAGCACTCTAGGGATTTCTGACACACGAGCTGACCGCATGCCGCAGTCTTTCATGTACGGTATGCGTGTGTGCCTGCGTTCTTGCCGCTGCTGCAGGGCACGGCCATCCCGGTGCCGTCTCCAGCCCGCTCCGCGAGCACCTCCAGCTTTGTGGGCCGTCTTTACGCAGCCACCCGCCAGGGCCAGGCGCAGAACCTGGGCGAGAGGCAGCAGCAGGCGGCGGCGTCGCCGGGAAAAACAGAGCGCACCCTGCGTCAGGCCTCGCCTCCTGGCCAACCCTACCAGCCGCACCAAACCCACCAACAGCACCAGCAACATCACCACAGCAGTGGCCACGGCCACGGCACCGAGGACGATGTGGCGGGTGCGAGCGGTGCTGGCGGCCAGGCGGCGCTTACGAGCCCGGGCGGCGCTTACGCGGCCGCTGCGGCGGCGGCGGTGCGCGTCTACGCGGCCGGGGCGACCGGGCCTATCCTGGGGCCGGCGGGATTGCGCGCCAAGACCTCATCACCCATACGCATGCGGACACCGCGGCTCAGCTCCACGAATGCTGCGGCCTCTCCCGCAGCGCCGCCCGCAGCCGCACATCCGCTGACGGCTTCGCAGCTGGCAGCCACGTGGGACGGTGCTGGTGGTGGTGCGGCCCTGGGTGCCGGCAACCTGCTTGCATCGCTGCCGCCGCCGTCAGTGCTGCCGCCGGGCACGCCGCTGCGGCTGATGACGCCGCAGGGTGACACGCTGGCAGCCGGGGCCGCTGCAGTGCTGGGAGCCAATGGCGGGGTGGCGCCGGGGCCCGGCATGGAGCCACTGAGCCCACTTGCTGCTCGTGCATCTTTATTCTCGCGCCCTGGCATGCGGTAAAGGTTATGTACTGGTAGTCGGGCTTGAAGCATGCATGGACGAGGATAAGGCATAACGACTAGCATCCAGCAGGTGCGAAGCGGGCTTTCGGTTGGCACACATGCCAAAGAGTTGTGATTGTTATCATTAAAAGCATCGTCGATGCATGGCTCCCTTAGATTGCACTTCAAGGCTGGGGGCGTAGTGCGCATCCAGCCGCGTTCCTCATGATGCATACGTTTGGACATTGCACCACACCATGGATGCGAATTACACCATGGGGGCATGTCGCACCCGTGGAGGGCACTGTACTGAGATGCGTAGGATGCGTGGGCACTGTGCAATTAATAATGATCTGGATGCTGTAGCTTTCATAACTGCTGTACTGTAGTACTGTGTGTTACCTGAGCGTGCGGCGCCACAAGCCCACACGTGTGATTGCGCTGGTAAGTGGCGACCATCCATCGTAATCGTAAGTACTGACAGCAGGACGAGTGGAAGACCGAAGACGTACACGACAAGTCAACTGGCATGCTGTCGGCTCACAACGTGTACAGGCCAGGGTTGTGCGTTTTTTGGTACGTAACGCTATGATGGCTGCCACAAAGCGGGGCATGGATGGACGCGACCGCGCTGAAGTTATGTGTTCGCGGTGTCCATGACCTTGGAACCCGCCTGACAAAGTGTTGCACGCGTGTCGTGTCGGGGCCTCGGCGTCGAAGGGTTGGCTCGAAGCTTGAAAGTAAGGCATTTCGAGCTGCACAAATCACACAACCACATTTCGGCTTGCAAAGAGAAAGGAGGAAGAGCCGCATGCAAGGAGACAAATCGCGGGCCTCTTACATTCTTGTACAAACATTTGTTTAGTGCACAGCCTTAAATGCTTAATAGCGCCTGGTCAAACAAGTCTACACGGGACGGTTCAAGAACCATCAGGCCTACGATATCTCCGCTCGACAGCTAGCACCGGCTGTTGACCGCCACAACCGTCCGATGCATAGCGTGGGGTTGGTTTCGGGGGGCAGGCGCTTGGCGTTTGCAACCAGGAACGGGAATGTGGCAAAGCCCCTTCCTTTCCTGCGCGTCGCACAGCCGCGGGTGGCCACTCCGCCGAGCAAACCGGCGGAGAACAAGGATACACCTGATGATGTGGTAGACGTTGAGGCGACGATAGTCTCACCTGCCCCGGCGTCATTGGCAGCCCCGGCACGCGCACCCGCAGCCCCGGCCCCGGCAGCCCCGGCCACTGCAAGCAGCAGCGCGGGCCCCGCCGAGCCGGCTCCAGAGCTGGATCCAGCTACCTCGGGCTCTGAGGACGATCGCACCTCCAGCGCGGCTGCTTCCACCTCCACTTCCACGTCCAGTGACACCAGCGCCAAACCGGCGACCAGCCACCCGCTTGAGGATTTACCTGAGGAGGTTGAGGAGGACCTGATTGCGTCCAAGGAGCTGGTGGCGGAGATCATGGACGGCTCAGCAATGGGGCGGCGCGGGGAGGGCTGGCTGCTGGCCACCCTGGCGGCGCTCACCATGCTCGTGTTCCCGCCCCTCACGCTCAAGGTGCGCGGTGTGGTGGGATGGTGTGCGGGTAGCGGGCAGTCGTATGCCTGGCATGCCTCTGTCAGTTGGCTGGGTGGCTTGGCGGAGTGTGTCAAAACATGCTCAGGCATGGGCACAAATAGGGAGCCTTCATGCACCGTACTATGCCAGGGCAAGCAATCCATCGCTACTGCACGTACCACCCCACCCCACAGGGCCTGGTGGACTTCCTCGCAACGCTGGCCCTCACGTCCGGGGCCATTTTCATCATCACCGCGCTCTTCACGCTGGGCCGCAACCTCAGCCCGCTGCTGCAGCCGCGCAAGAAGCACTCGCTGGTGGTGTCGGGCATCTACAGCTACGTGCGCCACCCCATGTACGGCGGACTCATGCTGGTCGCAGCCGGTAGGTCGGGCACGGCAATCATGCGGGTGGGCGTGTACGTGGCTGTGTGCCAATCTAGTCTGCTCGGGCACCATGGGGTTGATCTTTATGCTGCAGCTGCCGCGGCGTGTTGTGGCTTCCTTCACTGCGGCTGCATCTGCACATGTGTGCTGTGAGTCCAGGGAAATGTGGTCTTGGTGCTTTGGGGCTCCGCGTGATTGGTTCTGCATGGCGCGCAGGCTTCACCATCCTCACGCGCAACGAGACGCGCCTGGCCATCCTGGCGCTGCTGTGGTACATCATGGAGCGTGTGGTGAGCAGCGCGCAGAGGGGGAACCTTTGGGTGTAACTGTGACATGCTGTGATGTTTCAAAATGCCCTAGGTGGTTACCGTATGAGCAGCAGGGTAATCAGGGCGTATCGGCACATCGCTCCGTGGGCACCCTCAGTTCATGGGCTCATGGCCTCAGGTGGTACCTAGGTTACTGCATAGTCAGGGCGTGTTGGCACATCGGCCACGTTCACAGTGCCACAAGGCAGCCTTTGCATGCAGCAGCAACTCACGCTCAACTTCACATGCACGGCGTCAGGTGGTAACGGAAGAGCGGGCGCTGTCGGAGCGGTATCCCGAGTATGCTGAGTACAAGGCCAAGGTCAAGAAGGTGAGGGGGCCGGGCGGTCTGTAGAGGAATGTGGCTGCAGAATGTGCGGGAGGAGGCTGCAGAATGTGCGGGACGCGGGGACGCCGTGTGTCTGGATGACTTGTGTTTTGAAGGGACGTTGCCGTTACTGAAAACGCTTGCTGCTGCGTGCCTGCCCACCCGCAGTTCCTACCCTTCATCTACTGAGAGAAGAGGAGCATGCGAGTGGAGGAGCTGAGGAGAGTGTGCTATACCGCTATGGTCATGTACGGCTTGTCACGCGCACCATGATTGCGTCGTGCGGGAATGCGGCAGTTATGGTGAGGGCCACTGCTGAGAGCCGCTGCTGTCACGCCTGCCCCGCAGTCAGGGCAGGCGCCCAGGAGCCGTATCACGGTCTGTCAGGGACGGTCCTCTGGCTAGGGTGCTGTTCGGCAGTAGCGCGCACGAGGACAGCACGCATTCCTTAGATGGCATACGTATTAGTATTTGTTAATGCCTATTGCATGTAAATAGGCGGCGGGGAAAATTCGGTTGCATCCTGAACATTAATTGGTGCGTCAAGCCATTGCAAGTGAGGGAGGAACTAAAGCGGTTTACAAGAGCGGTTTGCGTGTGTTTACTTAAGGGAACGGGGCTCATTGGCCCCGTGCAAGTCTCGTTCAGGAGTGGATTGCGGTAGCGTAGGCAGCATTAAAACATATGAGAGTTGGACAGAACCGAGGTACTGTAATCCAGGTGTTTGTGCCGTTGCGCCGCTCTGGGCAGGAGACCTACGGCCACGTCAGAAGCCCCCAGCATGCCCGACATGCGCATACCCTGACCGCTTGGCACATGCGCATACCCTGCAGTGCGTTCCGTAGTCTATACCAGGGTTGCACAGTACTCAGTACGTATTAGTACGTACTAGTACGTACTGAGTACTAGTACGCCTCTCCTGGGTCTCAGTACGCCGCAAAATACGCCAGGGGGGCGGGGGGCGGGGGTGTGGGGGTCGCCGGCGGGTGCTGGTGGCCGGTGGTCGTGCTGTGTCAATGCGTCGGTGGCACAGTGCAGTGGCGAGAGGCAACATAGACGCAACATAAGCAACGTCTTAAGCATAATATGATTCTGTGTGTGTGTAGTTGCTCACAACCAAAAGCCTGATATCATGGCCGATGCGATGCGCGAACCGAGCCTGCCCTATTGGATACGCGCAATGGAGCTCTGGATGGATAAACTTGATGGCAAAACAGTATGCAAAACAGGCTGCGCAGTTGTCACTCCGCTCATTTCTCGACATTTAACAACATGTATGCGTTTCCAACAGCATAGCGAGCTGCAACGACCTCGAGTATGGTCATGTATAGTAGGATACAGGGAAGGATACTAAGGAGGAACACGGAGAGCGAAATTTGCAATGGGACCGGGCATAGGCTGCATGGGACGTACTATTGCACGTACTAACCCTTGCTCGCCGGCGTATTATAAGTGAATTATGGTGTATTGTACTAGAAAGCTGTGTACTGCGTATTAATACACGTATTATAAGAAAATGGCTAGTACAGTGCAACCCTGGTCTATACAGTACTCGCTTGATCGCCCAGCCACATCCTGCATGCGGCACCTTCTCCCATGCTATCCAATGCTAGCACCCATCATCACTCATCAGCACTTGCACCCGTGGGTGTGTTACACCGTGACTTCTTAGGAGCAAGTCCTATATCAGTCATGTGCCATACCGTGCCGTGCCCAGTACTTGATATTGACTCTCCCTCCGCACAGCAATAGGTATTCATGTCTCGCTACCCTGGGCGTGCATGCCCATCGCTGCATTACTTGTGCAGTGCGCTACCCACACGTACCAGCAAGCCATGCAAGCACCCGGCACCGCAAAGAACGCACGCGCGCGAGGGCAGCAAGCAGCGCCCCGGCCCAAACGAACTTTATTTGCAACTCGTCTTGTTCCATTGCTTTCATTCGTTGATTTGTTCGTGATGCCTGCTCCACTGCTTCAAGGTGAACAGTACAATTTCGTTGGACCGCATGACTTGAGAGTGCAAAGTGTCAACGGCTTCATAAAGGACCATCGAAACTAGGCGTTACCGGCAAAGTGCAATCATGCGACACTGACTGCAAAAGGAGACTACTGTGCGGTAAAGGGCAACCGCAAAAAGCATCATGACCAGCTACCTGCTACCTGCAGCCTGCGCGCCCATCTCCTCCCTGTAGCTTCTGTCCTAACTTCTCCAAAACCATGTAGCATTGGTCATCATTAGGCATGGGCTCATAATCATTGGAATACCACACTGGCAATGAACAGGGGTGCCGGTCGCGACGTCAACTGATTAGAGGTGGCCGGGCGCCAGGACGCCGTTGCCCTGCGTGCTCGGGTGGGAGGACGGCGAGAACGTAAGGTCGTCCGGCAGTGCCAGCACCATCTGCTGCGTGGAGGCAGGCGGCCCCCCCGCAGCCGACACCCCCGACACCGACGCACGGCCGCTGGGCGGCGAGGGCGGCGCTCCCCCCGCACCGTACAGCGCCGTGAGCTGCTGCTGCTGGGCTGCCGCAGCGGCTATCTGTGAGTTCCGGTGCGCACGCTCCAGCAGCGCCAGCCCGTTGGCCATGCTCGTCATGCTGCCGCCGCCCGGCACCGAGCCAGGCCGCAGCATAGGCTCGCCGCCGCCACCAGCAGTGCTATTGCGGCCCAGGCCGCCGCCCAGAGGCGCGAACGCCTCGGCACCCGGGGCACCGAAGGCGAAGCTGCCAATGGCGCTGTTGGCAGCCGCGGCTGCAGCGGCCTGGGCGGAGGAGGGCGCGCTGCCCATCGCCGCACCGGGTGTGGGCGGGCTGAGCGCGGTGGTGTGCGCGAAGCGGCAGCGCTCGCCGTCACGACAGAAGCCCTGCAGGAAGAAGCGGCACACGCGGCTACCGCTGGCACCGCCAGCTTGCGGCGCTGCGGCCGCGTTGACGCCGCCGACCAGACTGCCGCGCAGGCTTGAGCCTGGCGCGCCGGCCAGCCCGCTCAGCGCCGGCAGGTGCAGCATCTGCAGCCCACCGCCAAGGTCAGTGGTGCCCGTGACATTGAGACCTGGCTGCTGCTGTTGCTGCTGCCAATCCATGCCGCCACCAGCCCCAGTGACGCCAAGCCCGCCCAGCGCGTCTGCAGAGGCGGTGAAATCCAGTCCCGCGCCCTGGAAGGTGGGCGGCGTCCAGAAGCCGGCGCGGCTGGCCCGGTCCGCGCTGGCCTGGCCCGCCAGTGCCGACGGGGGCATGGCCAGCTGCAGACTGGGCCGCCCTGTGGTGCCGCCACCCGCGGCAGAGCCTGTCATCATGGAGGCGGCTCCTGGCTGCGGCCGCACCTGCATCAGCCCGTGCATGTTTGCCGCGTTCGAGGTGGAGACGGTGGAGCGGTTGGATGGAGACGCCAGTGCGCCCTGCGACAGCAGCGCCAGGCCGTTGGCGTCCACGCCCATGCTGCCCGTGTTCACGGTCAGCCCGCCCATCAGCATGCCGCCAACAGCCCCAGCCGCGGCTGCCTGTTGCTGCTGTTGCAGCTGCTGCTGGTGCCGCGCCAGTACGGCCGCCATCAGCGCAGCCGAGTCGTCCAGGCTTGAATGCAGCGGGGTGCCCTGGGAGCCACCGCCATGATGGCCTATGCCGCCAAAGCCCAGTGCACTGCCCGCACCAGCCGTGGACCAACCGTCGGGGCCGCCTGCCCCGCCGGCGCCAGGCTTGTGAGCCAGCCCGCCGCTGAGAATGGACCCGAACTCCGCGCCCACCATGTTGCTCTGCAGCGACGGGAACAGCCCCGCAGCTCCCGCGGCATTGGACAGCAGCGGGCTGTCCAGGCCCCAGCTGGCGCCGCCCAGGTCCACAAAGCCGAAGCGCGGGGGCTTATTGCTGGCTGCGCCGGCACCAGCGGCAGTGCCGATAGCGCCTGCATCCTGGCCCAGCCCAGCCGCGTCCGCGCCGGTCGCCGCTGAGGTTGCCAAGCCGTTAGAAACGGTGGACAGCGAGACGCCGCCAGCGCCGGGCGCGGCGCCGGCGCTCGGGCCAGCGTTGCCGGAGCCGCCGCCGCTCTGCAGCAGCATGACGTCATCTGCCGACGCGATGGACGACATGATAGAAGACGTGCGCTGGCTGGGCGTCAGTACAGCGTCCGCCACGCCGTCCGTAGTGGCGGCGGCACCGCTGCCGCAGCGCCCGAAGCTGCTGCCGCCGTCCGCCCGGCTTACGCCGCCCGCCGTACCAGCCATACTGACCAGCACACCGCCGCCGCCAGCCACGCCGCCCACCGCCACACTGCCTCTGTCGCTGCTGCCCGAGGTCTCCACGTCCATGTCCAGGTCTAGGGCCTTGATGACGTCGCGGTTCAGTTTGTGCACCACCTCACCCAGGCTGTCCAGCGAGTCGCCGCGCGTATGCACCGCTGCCGCCACGGCCGCCGACATGGAGGCTGTGGACGCTGTCGCAGCCGCAGCGGCTGCAGGGGCTGGAGCCGAAGCGGCTGCAGCCGCCGTCGCAGCTGCTTGTGCGTTGTGGCTGGACTGCTGCTGCTTCTGAGCGCGGCCGTGAGCGGCATTCTCGGCCTTGCCGGAGGCACCAGCCGCAGCAGAAGGCGCGCCTTTGCCACCGCCCGCCCCACGACCGCCGGCCCCGGCGGCCGATGCTGAGCCCTTTGCACCCTTGCCAGCCGCCGCACCCTTGCCCACAGCTGCTGCAGACTTGTCTGATGCTGCAGCTGCAGCCGCAGCACTGGCCTTCTGTTGTGCCGCCTGCTGTGCCTGCTGCTGCGCCTGCTGTTGCTGACGGGTCTTCTCAGCCTTGGCTTTCTCCCGCTTCTCCGCCTGCAGCCGCTCGCGCTCGGCCGCCTCCGCCTTCTCCCGCTTCTGTCGCTCCTGCTCCTGCTTCAGGCGCTCCAGCCGCTCGCGCTCCAGCGCCTCCTTCCTGGCGCGCTCCGCCTCCTGCCGCTCGCGCTCGATGCGCGCCAGCTCCGCCTGGTCCTCAGCCAGTACCTGGCGGGCGCGCTGGACCAGCTCACGCACCTGGCGGAGCAGGGACCACACCGCATACAGACGCACGTGTGAGCTGTTCAATAAGACGCTCCGTGCAAACAAGAGCATCGTGCATAACCCCACGTGACACATCACAGGGTTGTTGAGTCAGATCCGGCTTGTATTCCCCATCACAGGCAACCCCGACTTACCGCTGTCAGGGCAGACTCGTCGACCAGGCCAGCAGGCGCGGGCGATGGGCCTGCTGCTGCGGCGCCGCCGCTACCGCTGGCCTCACCAGCCGCCGAGCTTGCACTGCTGCTGCCGCCGCTGCTGCGCTTGCCCCGGCCACCTTTGCCGCCCGCCGAGCCATTCGCCTGCTTGCTGGCGGGTGCCGTGTCGCCGTTAGCCTCAGCCTTGCCGCTACCAACGATGCCCTCTGCCTTATCCAGCGCCTCCCGCAGCACGCTGATGCGGTGTGCCATGGCCCAGTCTGAGTGCGGCTTCAGCGCCGCCTCCAGTGCCTCCCGGGCCACCTCCGCCTCCAGCCGCGCCAGCGCCTGCCGCGCCGCTTCCGGCAGCGGCCCCGCCGTCACGCCGCCCGCCTCCGCCGCCTCCAGCCGCGACTTGATGGCGGCGTGACGCTCCGCCGCGCCGCCGTCCACGGCCGTGCCGCCCAGGGCCGCCTCCAGAGTCTGCATCAACTTCAGCACGCGCTTGGCGTTCTGCACCTTGACCCCCGAGGCGGCGGCCTCCTGGATGGCCTTGGCCAGCACGGCCGGGCTGGCGCCCTCGCGCAGCAGCCGCGCCAGCTTGGCGTCGCTGACAGTCATGCTGCGCCACTGTTCCAGCGCCTTGCGCGCCTTGGCTGTATCGCCGCTCAGCAGCTCCTCCCACTTTGTGGCATCCTGTGGGTTTTCATGAAGCGCATGACTTCGCCTTAACGCGATGCATAACGGCCCCGAACCCGGCACGGCTCCTACATCCTAGCGGCTCGCTCTGCACCCCATCCCAGTGCCAAGCGACCCGCCAGGCACGGACCTGTAGCGCCCGCTCCAGCGCCTCAGCGTCCTCGGGTCGCAGCTGGTTCTGCAGGTTGCGCAGCGCCGTCTCAAGGCCGCTGCGCGCCCGCGCAGCCTCCTGCAACTGCGCCCGCAGCTCCAGGCTGGTGCGGTAGGACTCGGGGTCCAGCTCCTCAGCGCCAATCTGTGCGCACGTCACATCGATCGCCATCAGACGAGCCCAGCAAGTTCCTAGCCTAGTCTTGGCTAGCTATCTCCTTGCCGCTATAGCTTCAGGCCCGACTTTTCCTGATGGAGGGCCAAGCCGCCCAGCCCCACCTTCTTGGCGTTGTAGATGGCGGCCTCCAGGCGAGCCAGGTCCGCCAGGCTGCGGTAGCTGGCCGCGGCCTTGGACAGCGCCTCAGCCGCCCGCTCCGTGTCCAACCGCCGGCGCGCAGACGCCACCAGAGGCCCCAGCACGTCGCTGGCGCCCGGCACCGGCGGGCCGCCCAGACCGCTCAGGCTGCTCAGCGCGCTCTCCGCCCTGCAGGTGCAAACGTATGACGAGGTTACCGCGCCTACCGTTGCTGCCTACCGCAGCACTGCTCTACACTGCATACAGCCCAGCTGCTAGGCTCATGCGCTCGGCACACTTGTCCCTGCTGTGGCAACACAACGCACTTGTTCAGCGCCTGCTTGAGCTGTGCCGGTCCCGACGGCCGCCGCGACATGACCAGCTCCAGCTGCCGGGACGCCTCTGCTGCCGCAGCCACCGCAGCCATCTCCTTGTGCAGGCGCTTGGCCTGCGCGGGTAAGTAAACCCGACGTCAAGTCTGCGAATGCCCGGAACAAGCAACATGGCTTTCCCCCCTGCGCGCCCGCGCTGAAGGTTCAACCTCTACGCCCTTATCTCCGCCCAGCCGCTATCACCGCACCTTGGTGACGCTGACGTTGGCATCCTTGGCCTCATTCATGGCCGTCTCCAGCTGCTTCATGCGCCGGTCCCACTCCACCAGGTCCGGAGCCGAAGCCGCCGCGGCTGCAGCAGCATCCGAGCCCGCCCCAGGCCCCGCGCCGCCCTCCGCACCGGTGGAGAAGCTGAGTGGCTGCGCAAGCGTGTAGCCCCGCACCTCCTCCACCGCCCCCTCCAGCTTCTCCACCGCGCTGGCGCGCTGGGTCCATTTGCTGCGCAGCTCCAGCGCCGCATCCACCTCCGGTCCCAGCCGCGTCCGGTACGGCTCCGCCGCCCGGAGCGCGTCGCTCAATGCCGCCACCGCATCCGCGGTGCCGCTGCCGCCCGCCCCGGCGCCGCCCGGCGCCGCGCCGCCCCCGCCTGCCTTGCCTCCCACTAGCTCCCGTAGCCGCGCCGCCGCAGCCAATTCGGCGCTGGCGTTCGCCACAACGCTGCGCACAATGTGTGCCAGCAGCGGGCTGGGCAGACCCGCCAGCGTCAACGCGTGCTCCAGCCCCGCCACCACCTCGGCGTTGACTGGCCGCGCCAGTAGCGGCAGCCCCTCCTCCGTGTAGCTCACGGCGCCCAGCACCACCTCCTGCAGCGTCTTGGTGGGCGGCAGCGACTGGCCGTGCAGCGCCTCCGCCAGGTACAGATCGCTGTCGGCCGTCTTGGCCCACAGCTGCAGCGCCGACACGTGGCGCGGATCCAGCACGCCCGCGCCCTGCGTCAGGCCCGCCTTCTCCAGCCGGTCCCACTCCCGCAGGCACTGCTCCGCGCGCCACACCAGCGAGCGCGTGGGCGACGCCTGTGCCTCCGTCTCTAGTAGTAGGCAGATGTGCACGTACACCACGCGCGCCAGCGCCTGTGATAGCGGTCATCGGATGACTCGGTGATGACATGGTGGGATCCCAACGTGAGCTTTCTATCAACCCCAACGCGTTGTGTTCCCGGCCCAAGTGCGGCGCCCTGCTCCCTGCCCAGCCGCCCCCGCCAGGCCACGGCACACCTGCCCCACGGCTCGCCAGCGGTCAGCATGCGTCTGCTTGACGCGGTCCACCTTGCCGAAGAGCCGCGTGGCCTGTATGTGCGCCATGCGCACCGCCTGGATGGCCAGCGCGGCGCAGCCCGGGCAGGTGCAGCCGCGGAACTTGAGCAGCACGCTCTCCGCCCAGCACGAGTACAGGTCCGCCTGCTCATCCTCTAGCACGTGCGTCTCGCGGCTCTCTGCGCCGCCCGCCTGCACAAGCTCCGCAAACACCTGCGGCACCGTGTCACCGTGAAGATCCAGGGACTGCAGTGCGTGCACGGAGCGCACAAAGCACTTGAACGCCTTCTCCGAGGCCAGCTCCTCGCCCGTACTTGAGGTGCCGCTCTCCTGCGGACGGCGCGGGTAAGCAGGTGGCCGTAAGTTAGGGAGCACGCGGCGCCGTACAGCAGTCGTGCTACTTTATTTGAAATCTCTGAGCGCATCACGTGCCAGCTAAAGTGTAGTTCGTACTGGACACACTGGGCATGCCCGCACCTGCAAGTGGAAGTTGATGTCGTGTATTTGGTTGATTTGGGGCGGCGGCGGCAGCGGCGACTTGGTCGGGTCGGTGAAGCGCATTTGCGTGATGTCGGGCGGGCCTTTCTGGAAGGCCGCCGACTCCAGACATTCACGCTTTGCCTGCTCTAGGTGTTTGTGGCCCGTCTCCGCCTCCGACCGCATGCGCGTAACTAATGCGTGGGCGCGAGCTCGTGCCGCTGCCACTTTCTGCTGCCGGCGTGTGTCGATGTGGCGCTCCACCGTCGGCCTGTGACGTGGGATGCAACAAAGGAAGCATTCAATCCATACACAACTATTACAATGCTTTCTATGTGGCACACGGTAAGTTTCTATGCATTACCCATG
Organism: Chlamydomonas reinhardtii; assembly: GCF_000002595.2. Taxonomy (NCBI): domain Eukaryota; kingdom Viridiplantae; phylum Chlorophyta; class Chlorophyceae; order Chlamydomonadales; family Chlamydomonadaceae; genus Chlamydomonas; species Chlamydomonas reinhardtii. Next base: position 550,957 of record NC_057006.1, on the reverse strand, counting down.
GCCGACTCATGTCACGGTCACACCTGCTGATGCTGTTGTAGCAGCCGGCGTAGCCCAGCAGGCACAGCAGACAGAACACCATCAGCTTGACCCAGCTGAACAGCCCCACGCCGAAGCTGAAGAAGCAGCGCCGTGCAATGAGGCTGCGCGCCAGGCGGCTGCGGCACTCCCACACCTCCTGGTCGTGCGGACCCATGCAGCGGCACTTGCGGACCGCGGCGCCAGTGCTGCTGCCGCCCGCGCTGCCCTCAGCGGCAGCGGCGGTGCTGGCGCCCGCCGAGCGGTCGCCGCACATGGGCACAAGCTCGATGGGCAGCTCGCCCGCAGCCGTCATCAGCGTGGGGTCCGCGCCGCAGTACAGAAGGTGGTCCACCTGCTTCGGCCAAGTCGGTTTTGCGTCAGGAAAGCGCCTACAAGACAAGTCAGGAAAGCGGCTACAGGACAAGTCAAGTTTGCTACGGCAAGGCTGCACCGGCTAAACTTGCACGAGGGCTCGAGGGGCGCGCTCTACCGCTGCGCCCTCACCTGCGCCGGGTTTCCGCGCAGCGCAGCGCAGTGCAGCGGGGTAGCCCCGTCCAGCACGGCCGCCACGGTCTCCCGCACCACCACAGGCGCCGACTTGTCCTCCTGTAAACACAGCAGGGTAAGCATAAGAGTCTGCACTCCTGCCTGTAAACACAGCACGATTGGCTCCTCAGGTTACGCGCCAGCCGCTCTCCCCTCCCCCCCCCCTCCCCTCCCCTCCCCCCCCCCCCCCCGCATTGCTGAGCGATTAGGTGAGTTCGCGGGGTCCCGGTTTCGCGCCGCAGCAGCTAAGCTAGCCACCTCGACGCATGCACTCAGCTTCTTTACCAACGAGCCTTACTTATCACCACTACTACTCCAGACTACTTGCTTTCAATAGGAACTTAGTTTTTAGCGTTAGCCGCCACGGAAACACGGGGGAGCCAGCAGCCTGCCGCTGGCGAAACAACGGTATGGAATGCGTCGCGTGTGCCCGCTGTACCTCTGGACGTCGGCACTTCACTTCATATTTGATACACACCATCCCATGGATGGCTATCCCCCCCCCCCCCCCGAGCCGCGCACCGGCTGAAGCGGGTTCACAGGCGTGAGCTGCAGCATAGGCGGCACGCTGTCCAGGTGCTTCTCCTTATACAGGAAGTCGAGCACACTGCCCATCAGCGCCGGCTCGATGCGCGTGTTGACCAGCTTGCGTCGCTCCTCGTCCGTCACTTGCAGGTTGGATACCAGCTTGTCAATGGAGTCCGACCTGCCCGGACCACATAGCGTCCGCACAGCCCCACGGTGAACAACTAGCATCAGAGCACCATACTCGTCAGGCGGCGCAATAACCGGGGGCGGCAGATACATGACAACCTTGCATAGTTGCAGCCGTGCCAACCCTGCAGTGCCTCATCCCGCTGGCTAGGTTCACGCGGCGCGGCGGCCCGACTGGCGTCAGTGTGCTGTTCCCCAGCCCCGGCCCACTCACTTGGGGTACAGCTGCGACAGCTTCCGCCACGGCACGCACAGAAGGAATTCCAAGAACCCCGGCGGTGCGTTCATTAGCGCTGAAACCGCCAGCGCCGCGCTCGCCACGGCCTGCGCAGATCATTTCATTGTAACTAACTCTTGCTGCGCGACAGACCAGGCCGCAGTGCTGGTAACGTGCTGCTAGCATGCAACAGCTCAGTTTTGATGTTGCAACTGTTATCATGCGACCATTCCGACCTGCTCTGAACAACTCACTCGACATCTGTCTGCGTCCAGCTCCTGTAGCGGGTCCTCGCAGCGCGGGAGCATCACGTTCAGGGCTGCTGGTAAGAAGTCATATAGGATGCCCTCCGTCAGCTCCTTTACGCGCCGGTCCTCGCTGTCCAACGTCGCAGACAGCGTTTGCGACTTGTCCAGCCGCTCCATTCGGGACTTCCGACTCCTGTACAATTCAAATAGCCTATGTTACACATCGGAAAGGCATACAAGCAGCGGCCAACCTGTAGGACAACCCCTGTAGTCTGAACTGGACCTTGCTGCCCCTAGATGCGCGCCCTCACACGTCAAACAGACGGTCCCCGACCGCCAAACCTCACCCGTAAGTCCCATCTGCATTGCTGGGGCTTGCTGTGCCGCAAGCCCCGTTCCCGGGAGGCACTCCCGACGACTCCATTCTAAACGAGGGGGCTAGCCCCCGTCAGCCATGTGCATCCACTTCAGCATACGTCCCTACGATCCAAATTAGTTGAGTTTATAGGTCAGGGGTCAAGAGGTATTGAAAGCGATCATTTGCTGTCAAGAGACCCGTTGCCCGATGGCATGCGATGAGAAGAAACGTCGTTAGACGATAGATGAGTTTACTGCGTCAGCTTCGTGTAGACGTGCTGGCTGGGTCAGCACACACCTGTTCTGACTTATGCTCAACCCACGCAAGCGAGTAATGCCGTGTATATGTACGTATAAGCCTTCAGAATCAATAAACAGTGGAGCTTCAAGCGTCTGTTCCGGCGCGGCGCCGAGGAATTGGCTTGGCCTGAGTTTTATCCCTAAAACGGTAATATGTACAGTGTTGGCTATCTATAACATACATAACTATCAGTGTAGAGAGAGCTGTGGGCCTCGGAACTCCGAACTCGCGGGGCGATGGGGGCAAGGCACGATGGCAAATGTCCTCGCCCCCGTTCTCTCTGACAATACACGCTATCTTCTATGCACACACACTTCTAACTACAGCTTTGAACTATGCGACCTTAATCGCACGCTGCAAAGTCCAGTCTTTAGCTTAGAACAAGCCAACTGGCCTTTCCTCACTCGTGCAGTCGTGAAGCGACCCCACAGGATCTTCATATCTATAGCACCTAGCCCTTCATAGCTAGGTCGCCTCAGCGGAAATGCCTCCGCAATTGGGCCGCGAAGTGCAGGAGCGGGTGAAGGTTTACGGGCCATTGAATGAGCTCACATACGAGGGACGACTGCTCACACAAACGCTGCAAGATGAGCTGGTGAGCACGCCGGGTGACTGTGGACGTGTGGGCATGCAACGAGGCACCGCGGCCTGGTGCCGGGAAGCGCTGGGAACGCGTGGGACGGACACCGACAACGGAGGGAAGTCGGATTCTGCTGAGGAGGGGCCATGCCTAGGAGGGCGGCACAGGTGCATCAGGGTTGGTCTGGTGGACGATGCAGCCCGGACACTCAAAACGCAGCCGGCCTTGCCGCTCTACCTGACTGCTGTGCACGTCACGTGTATTGTTCTACGGTATACATTCGGAATGATCCCCTCTTGTAACGTCGCAAACACGGTATATCACACTACTGAAACTGCAGAACCGCTCAATATCTGCGCCAGCAGGACCCAGATCGTAAGTATCATGCCCTCAAGCGCTGCGGTCCGGGGGCATGTGCTTGTAGCCAGCTGCACGCAGGCCCCTGCGCGCATGGTACTGTGCTGTAACGAGCAAAACTTCTTGCGCTGCCTTTGCGATCTGATCAACTTTGCAGGCCTTGGTATGAAGGGGACCCCGAGCTGGAGTCGATGCGGGAGCGGGTGCGGCAGCAGCGAGCAATCCGCGAGGCGCAGCGGCGGAGGGACCACGCTGCGCTCACTGCGTCCATACAGGTGCGGTATGGCAGGCGGTGGGGCGTGACTCAACCAATGCACGGTGTGCTTTCGGAAGGGCACGGGTACACGGGGTCGCCAGGATTCGACCATGCATTGCGCGATTGTAACTGCATGCTGGACTGGATGGCGTGGTATGCCCCGCAGAAGCGCAACCTGCAGGAGGAGCAGCGGCGCGACGCCATGCTGGGCAGCCTGCTTGGCGACGTCATCGGCGGCCTGACAGACCCCAACTCGCCGCTGGCGGAGGCGGAGGCGGCGCTGTCGCACGCGGACAAGGTGCGCGGGGCGTGTGGATGCGGGACCGGCCCGGGTCGCAACGGGCGGGACAGGGAGATAGGGGACAAGGAGGTAGAGCAGGTCTGCTGGTAAGGGATTATGGAGGTCAACCGGGATGGTGGACGAATGGGTCATGGAGCTGTGGCGCTGCCTACGCGGGGGTTGGCCGTGGCAGTGCTGCAGTGGCCGTTCTGGGTCCTTTGCTCACACGCCGCCGGTGCCCTGCTGCTCCCGCAGGTGCGGCGGAAGAAGAAGGAGTCGCTGCACAACGAATGGAGCACGCAGGTGTTTGACACCATCCAGGGGCGGCTGCAGGCTGCGGTGGATGCGCGTGACCCCGCCGCCATCGAGTCTCGGCTCAAAACCCAGTACGACCAGTACCTACACACCACCAACACAAAGGTTGCAGTTTTCCGCGATGTCATCATAGAGCAGGTGGGCGCGCAAAGCGAGATGAGGCGCGGCGGTGCCAGGGGGGGGTGAGCGAGGCAGGGACAGACTTCAGCGTCTACAGAACACATGGATACGGGAAGCCTTCCCCCATTCGAGATCCTTGCAAGGGGCCCTGGGGCACCGGCAAGCAACACATCTTGGTGCCCTGGCCTCCATCGGCCTCCCGCACAGGACTACAACCCGCTGGCCGCCGCGGACGCCGCCATCCGCGTGCCCACCGGCGACATCCGCGACCCGCTGAAGCGCGACGTGCTCAAGGGCGAGTACGAGCGCCGCCTTATGACTGGAGGCCGCGGCGGCGGCGGTGCCAGCCCCACGGGTCGCGGCGGAGCCGCCGCCGCAGGCGCTGGCAGCATCTACGGCCCGCTGGGCAAGGAGACGCTGGGCACGCAACAGTGGGGCGAGCTGGCGGTGAAGGCGACGCCGTACGGACACTGCACAGACGGTCAGGGCGGGTACGTGGCACGGCCGCTGAGTGGGAGTGCGGTGGCGCTGCGCGCCAGCCGCGTGCCCATGGACCACTACGACTACCCGGTGGGCAATGCGGCGGCGGCGGCGGAGGTGCCGCCCGGCAAGCGCATCGTGCCGGGGCCGGAGCAGCGGCGCGGGCGGCAGGACCTGTTCGACGTGGTGCAGCACACCGTGCACCTGAAGCCGCAAGGCTACACAGGTTAGCAGGGAGCGCGCGGGCGGGTGGTCTAGGGAGGGCCGGCTGTTGGCAAGCCGTAGGCACGGGGCACATGACAATGGAGGCGTTACCGGGGTATGTGCGTCATGCAAGGGGCTGATGCGACGCGCAGGCTGAGGGGCTAGAAGAAGTTGCTACGTGCGGAGACCGGGCAGATGTGTGGTTGCATGCTAACCCATATCACCCACCAACAGGCGGCGACCAATGGCTGGAGCATAAAGGGAAAGGCAACGCGCCCGGACCCGAGCAGCGGAGAGGCCGGCGCGACCTGGCCGATGTATTGCAGCAGAAGGCAGTGGCAGACGGCCCGCGGGGCACGTCCGCACCGGCCCGGGGTGACCAGCTGCAGCATAAGGAGCAGGGCGATGCGTGGCTGGACGCCAAGGGCAAGCGGCGGGTGGAGGGGCCGGAGATGCGGCGGGGTCGGCAGGGCCTGTACGAGACGTTACAGCAGACGTCCAACCCCTACCAGGGAGGCAACAAGGTGAGTCACTGTGGGCACCTTCAGGCACAAGGTGGTGGGCCGTTCAGAAGCCCGGCCCCAGACTCTCGGACACTGTGCTGCGCGGTGCCTGCTGCGGTACATGGCCGTTGGGGCCGGACTCGTGTCTGGTGACGGCGCGTGGTCACCAGGGATGCTACATGTGCACACACGCTGGACACTGCTAACACGCTGCGGGCCGTCCATCCTCTTGCATGGCTGGCCGTAGGTTGGGGACGCCTGGCTTGAACACAAGGGCCGCAAGGTACAGCCGCGGCCAGAGCCGGAGGCGGCGGCGGCGCTGTCAGCGGTGCCGCCGCTACCAACCGTGCGGCCGCCACGGGTGGGCGACGACAAGAAGTACGCGGTCAATATTGAGGCGGCCATGGGGCAGATGACAGTGAAGGACGGGGCAAAAGTGACGGGATGGTGAGGGCTGTTGAGCACGCAGGAGTAGTTGTTGCACATGTGTGAGGCCTGTGCAAGTGCGCGAGCATAGTGCCCCTGCACAATGCAGTGTATGGCAATTCTAGGGCAGTGGTGTCTGTGGATAGCATGGGTGCCAGTATAGTGGATCCTTACGGCGGCAGGAGTTGCCGCCGTGCTTCGGTTGTTGCGGAAAGATTGTGTGTGAAACACTTATGCTGTGTTTGCATGACGGCTGCAATGTTGCATGGCTAGCTGGAGCAGGTCATCCTCTGTTTGCATGATCCAATCCAAACAAGTGAGCGGGAGACCGGACACTGGTCCAGTCCGAAAGGATGTGCCGTGCGTGTCATCAAATTTGGGGCCGAGTTATGACACTTAGTCACCCCAGTTCAATCTTGACTCCTAGCAAAGCAATGGTGCTACAATTGAGGGGCCACGTTTGAAGCACTTTAGCAACAGTGGAGGTGAGGAGGTCAGCTGACTTGTTTGGGCACCGGGCGGCCTGGCTCACGTACGGAAGTTGCACGCACGCATGGACTGCTGGACAGTCACACAGCCCAGGCCTTCTGCTTATTTAAGCGCACTAGACATGGAGCCCTAGGCTTGATTGCGGCGGCTACGGCGGGTCCTATTTGCAATGCGGCGTGTGGAAGCAGTCAGTACGGTACCACTGTGCGGGAGCAGGGCGGGAGCTCCTGGTGGCTCGTACACACATGTGTCGGATCTGCCGTTGCGCGGGAAGCGCGTGTCAACACCGACCGGCATGTGACGAGTAACACCTCGTCCATTGAAGGTTGCATGTAGAATAGCTGCTGCTTGCTTGACCACGATGCATTTGCAAAGATTTGCAAAGGCTCCATCATGGACCAGTTTCACACCTGCACTGATCGTTGTCATGCTAGTGCTGTTTGGAGGCATAACGGTAGTCTATCATAAGAAATGTTCGGCTCCCAGTATCTCATCCGCTAGTGTTTCCGTGCAATCGGCAACATCGACTAGTGCTAGCGCACTCGCTGATGCGGCCCCGGCGGCGAACGCTGCTGGAACACAAACTGCTGGCGATAAGACTGCTAGCCTGTGCGATGGGACCTGCTACACGATGGGGAGCCTGAACACCAGCGCGCTCGCAACCGCAAAGCGCTACGTGAGCGACGCGCTAACCAACCAGGTGCGTGTGGCTTGCAGCTCGAGCATTGGCGCCAGGTGAGGGGCATGCAAACGCTGAAACGCTGATGGGGCAAGACATAGGGGCGGGAGGCGTGTCTAATTGGGTTTTGGTTGCGTGGGTGGGGCCGTGGCACGCACGCCCAAGTTCAGGTCAGCCGTGCATGTCCGCGACCGGATTGTGCTTGCCACTCTGTCAGCACGGTACGTGCACAGGTACAGCAATAAAGCTCTATGGTTGCCAAGTGGCGAGGGAGCCTGTCCTAGACTGCAGGGGTTAGTTTCGCCTCACGGGTACAGTAAAGGAGGTGCGTAGTAGCACTAGCAGCACCAACAAGGCAGCAACCCGCTCCGACGACACAGCAGCAGGCGCGCAGGCAGTGGCGACGCGGGCACGTTCACAACGCAGACGAGGTGCTTGCGGTGCACCACAATTGATGAACAATACCCGCCTGCATTTACTGACACCGTCCCTCTCCTGACGGTCCTCCATTTCCGCAGTACATCGACAACTACAAGGCCATGGGGCTCAAGGGCGACGGCATGGGCAGCCGCGACAGCTCCTGGGCCACCGCCCTGCTCAGCAGCATTCAGCGGGAGGCAGGAGTTTACGGCGCGGCGGGCGAGGTAAGGGCATGTGTCTGGGCGTGTGCGTGCGGAGCTGTGCCTTGTGCGTCGGTGTGGTTGGGCGTGCGTGCCACCCACATCCATTCGCTCCATTACTCTCGCCCACTACTACTGCCGCCTGACCCACTCATTGACCCAGATCGGTGTGCACCACGGCTACTTCTGGATGAGCGTGGCTCTGACGGCGCGTGTGGGCGAAAAGCTGTTCGCACTGGACCTGTTCGAGCGGAACCAGGTGGGGTACGCAGCGGTGCGGATAGCCGTAACTGCTGAGCGATTAGCTGGGATGCACGCACGGGCCGTGTGCACGGCAACGGTTGGGCGCGTTTTGGCGCCTCTGAGGGTGCCAGACTGCCAGTAGAAGTGGTCAACAGCCCCATCCCCACGCTCCTTTGTCACCTAGAGCTCACTTTTGAAGTTTACAAGTTGCCCACCCACCGCCGCAGGACAAGAACGTGGATGCCAGCGGCGGCGGCAACATGGGCATCTTCACGCACAACGCGCAGACCCTGGGCTTCCCGGTGCAGGACATTGTGGTGGTGGAGGGCATGTCCTCATCCATCACGCCCGGACAGCTCTGCAGCAAGGTGGGAGGCGCAAGGCAGACAGCGTGGGTCGTGATGCTGGTGTTCTTGAGGGTCCATGCTTGAGGGCCCCGTGAAGGTGGGCATACAGTGAGAAGGAGAAGATCGCCGCCTGAGAGCAGAAGGGGTTGCAAAAAGCAATCACCACCACCGCCCATGGCATCAGCATCCCTCTCTGCCTTGCGCTGCCACAGATCGGCTACGGGTTTCGCTTCTTGTCCATTGATGGCGGTGAGGATCGCCAAGGACCAACTAACTGAAGCCGGGCAGGCCGTTCAATTGAGGGATAGCCACTGTTCCATTCACCTCCCGTATGCTGCATCCGTGCCTAGTCCACATCGCGTCTTGAAGTGCAGCAGTGCATGCTCATGATTCATAACACCGTTGTGCACACTTTGACGCGCACAGCAGTCATTCGTGTCACACGCACGGTCGTCCTTTGATCTTTTCCCTATGCTCACTGACACACGCGCACGCACATGTGACAGGCCACACCAAGGAGATCCTGCTCAATGACATGAAGTTCGCAGAGTGCTGCCTGGTGGATGGAGGCATTGCGGCCCTGGTGGGTGCTGGTGGGCATGCACTGGGTGCACGGGGCTGCACAGGCTGCATTGTCGGTGTCGTGACAGGTCCCCCTCACGCGCTCCTTCCAGCTGCATGCTGTCACGGGGTCACGGCATTCCCGCCCACCGGTCACGCCACTGCCCCGCGCTTGCCCGCCTCCACAGGACGACTACTCCAACGCCTTCTGGCCAGGTGTGTGGGCTCTGCAAGCGTGCAACGGCTGCCGCACCGCAGCAGTGCGGGGTCTGGCTGGAAGAAGTGTCAGGACTGCCCACACACCCCAGTGACCCGTCATCACATAAACCCACTCTTCCCCTCGCTTCTGCCGTACCTAATTTACCATCCTGCCAGGCGTGCACGAGGGCATCGTGAGCTACTTTGACCGGCACGGCGCCAATAGCCGCTTAGCGCCCTTCCTCCTCCATGCAAACAAGTTGTACGTCACCACCCGCAGCCACCACAAGCGCTATCTGGACGCAGTCACCTCGCAGGTGGGCGGCGCGGGGGGCTGCGGGCTGGCGCCGCGTGGCCTGCCCCGCCTTCTGCCGTGCACATGTACCATGCGCACAGTGATGCTGATCATACCGGTGCTACATCAGCCAAGGACCCAGCGGAGTCCACGAATGTGTACTGACAGCTTGTTGCTAATTGATGCCTGCAGGCGTTCTGGCGGAACGCCTGCCGCTCCACTGTTGCCGGCCCCGGCGTTTGCATTGAGGTGAGGTCGACGCAGGGCTCGCTGCTTACGTGCCGTTGGGGCAGATCTCTTGCCGGAAGTACAACTCGCTTATCTTCTGCAAAGCATGATTTGTGTTTCACCAGCCTGCGTGCGTGCGCTGACACGCATACCGCGCGTACCTCAGGCCCCCGGCGTCAACGGCGGCAATCTGTGGAAGTTCCAGCTGGGCGGCCATGCGCTGGCGGTGGCAGAGTTCCGAGAGTTTGACCAGGCGCAGGCGGTGGCGATGTGGAAGGACGTCATCGCAAAGTGCTGATACGGTCCGGGGCGGGGCGCGCGGAGCGGCATGTGGTCGTGTGCAGGAGCGGAGCGGCATGCAGCACGTGGGTCAGGAGGTAGCGGCATTTATAATGATGTGTACAAAGACAGAACTGTGTCGGGAGTCGAGGTTACGGTAACTATGGCATACCTTAGCAAGCCCACGGCCGCAGGGGCAGGCAGGCATAGCAGAAGCTGACATGTTAGGCAAGGGTCTTGTGGGCGCAGTACGGGCGCATTCATCAATCCAGTGCAAGCCCATTGCACACACATTTACAAGGAGCGTGAACCTTTACGTGACGCCAACTTTCGCACTCGCTTATGGCGAGGGCCGCGTGGTCTGGGCTATGTTGGCGGCTTGTGAATGCGAAATCACAGAGACGGGAGTCAGCGGACAGTCCGACCCCAAGGGCGCTCAGCCGCTTCGAACTTCCTACTTCTTCTTAAGAACTACCATCCCGTTCACGTATGCGCTTCATTACCTCTCAAACCTAACAACTCCGATCAGTGCGAGAGGCTCAAGAACCCATGAGTCCGCATCTGCAGCATGGCGTGGCGCTCTGGACCGCAGTGGCGGTACCGAGCAGTGCGGGGGTCAGTAAGTGCATGGGGTGAGGGGGGGCCGGTCGGGCTGCCATGCGCCGATCCGGTGTAGCGGCGGCCGTGCCGGTGTTCCTATTGCTGGACGTCAAACAATAGATAAATGGCGGTTCGAGGACAGCTCCGACCAACGCCCAACTAACTCGTGTACGGCACCCCAACCCCCCTCTGCCGTACAGTATTGGGCCGGATTTGGGGCAGCTACCATGTGGGGCCGCCGGTTTCTTCAAAGGTTGTGGGAATCGCAGTGCGGTCCGCATCCGGCGTTCTGTTTCATGGGCGGGCCGTGCCTGTACGAACCAACCCCGGCTATGTCCGGGAGATGATGAGGTAGACGCTTGCGGCCTCAGACTAGAGACGTGGCTTTTCCCATGCGAGGGGAAATATCTTGTCTTCCTTGTACGTCTGCGGGCTACCTGCTTGCTGTCACGCCCGGAGGTCTTGCCCGCATGGTCCGCCTCGCCCATGCCGCCTGCCGTACAACCGGGATGAGCCATGCAGCCACCGACCCACCGTGCTGTCCTTACATCTCCTCGGCTGTGGGCGGAAGCCCACCCCCGCAACTACGAGGGGAAATACCCCATGCCTGGGAAAGGGCCGTACAGGCCATCTCTAACCCACGACTTAGCAGCAGCTGACCGCACGGCCCACGACTTAGCAGCAGCTGACCGCAAGGCCCACGACTTAGCAGCAGCTGACCGCACGGCCAATACAACTTGCAGGCATACAGTACAATCATCCAGAAGAGCGTGCCGCTGCCGCTCCCGGAAAGCCGACTGGTGTGTTTGGTCACGGATTTGACCATGGCCATTGCCGCCGAGCGCACCAGCCAGGTGGCGATAAACTACAAAGACCAGGACCCGGTCTCATTCGCACGCATGAACGCTCGCGTGCAGGCGCTGCTGCAGGTGCGCGCGCGCGTGTGGGAGGCTCCCAACTGGCGAGAGCGCCACTGTTCGCGACGGTTGGAACACACGTCGGCATCCACGTTCGCGCGAGCCCGCTCGGCCAGCTCCTCTTCGCACCCCTGCTTACGCCCTTGCCACCAGCACCTCTTGAATTTGTTGCATATGTTATGACGCGGCCTGCTCTCGGCACGGGTGGCGCCGCGCCGCGCAGGCTTACGCCGCAGCCAACTGCCACGACTGGCGCTCCTTCGCGCGCTGGAGCGATGCCGGCTACCTGCGGCATTTGCTGCACGAGTGCGACGACTTTGAACTGATGGTGCGTGGGTGCTTAAGCGGTGGTCGATCGCTTGGGTCGGTGGGCCGCAGGGGATTTGCTGGCGGTGCTGGCGCTGCCGCTGCTATTACGGACATATCGATTCACTGCCCCTTTGCATCAATCAAGTGCTTTGCGAACCTTTGCCAAGCAATCCGCGCCGACGAAACAAGTACACACCCCACTTGTGATGCAATACAAACACACTGGAAGGCTCCTCGCCCATAACAACCTGATTAATTTGTGCCGGCAGGAGTGCGACATCTAAAGCGTATTCCCGGGCAATGCTCACTATTGCAGCATGGTCGGACACCACCTCTGATGCCAGCCGCGCACCGTTACCGCGCACTGGCACAGCAACGCCAACCGCATCACACGCGTCTAAAAAGGACGCCACAAAGGCATGCCGCTCCGCATCAATAGCCTGCGCACTTGCACTTTTGTACTCCCGGCGCAGGTCATTGTACGACCGTACCTGGGCCACCATGTCCTGACCCAAGTCGCCACGCGCACCATGCTTTAACACACGGCACCATGCGTCATGGACAGAGCACTCGCGTTGAGCCAGCACCACACGAGTTGTCCTACCGTACAATCCTTCCTGCATCAGGCGTACCCCAACATCATTTAACCTGCGCCGCAGGTCATTCACACGCTGCGTGTGCAACGCACGAAGTCGGACTATCAGCGGCAATTGGGTGCGACACTTGCGGTGATGGATTGGTGCCGCCGGCGCAACATCCTTCCCCAACCAGTCCTGCAACCGAGCCTGCCAAACAGCGTCTTCCATGTTGATGCCATAGAACAGGCCGAAGCAGTTCACATGCCGATCAAGCAATACGCTTTCATATGTTGTACGCGTGGTTGCACCACCATGCACCGAACTCCATCCAGCAGCTCGCAAAATCGGCCCCTCAGTCTTTGGATCTAACCCCACGCCACTGTTGCTCAACAAGTTCATCATTTGCGGTCGGGTGTACGCGCCATGACGGTGTGCTCGACCACCACGTACTGTACGGCCCATACGTCGCAAAATGTTGCGGGTCTTATCCGAAATTGACTGTGTTGAAAGAGGCTCAGCGTCAAAGAACACATCCCCCTCCATACGGCAATACACAAAATAATCTTGTGCCCACGCGTGCGTACTGATTACATCACCCGCACGCAAACTACTCAACGGATCCTCCTGTTCAAACAGGCCCCGTGCCTTAAATAACGCATACAGGTACACCGCAGAGCTGAGCGATCCATCACGCTCAAAATTTTCAAAATGATCAAAGTTCTCATTCACACCCCGAGCACCCCGCTTGTCCATAAATTTCTCATCCACAAATTCATATGTCAGGCTCGGAGCAAGCCACGAGTTACCCGAGCTATGCTTCACGCTGGTAACAGTCCACCGCAAATGGCGAACACGCAGAGCGGCAATGCTGCGGGGCCGCCGCCCGCCGCTCAAGTTTTCCATGTTCCAGCATGCACTCTCTTGCAGCCCTGGCAATGAGGTATGGTCAGTAAATTTGTGCCCGTTCCGCGCTTCCTCCATGTTGATATATTCCGTATGCTTGACCTGCACACCTGAGTCCCTCCTGACCAAATCCATAGTGCTGCGATGCTGCGCCTGATAAATGACCCGCGGATCAAAGTCCCGTACTCCTTGCATACTCCCAACGTCAACGCCAGCGCGCTGACATTCAGCTATATGCACATTGTGGGCGGCCTTGCTACCAACTTTGCATACCATATTGATAGCGTTGCAAAAGGCGTTGTACGACCCGTACTTGCGACGCAACATAACAAGCAGCTCACACCATTGGCGAACTGGCAAGGGCCACCTACCCTTATTCTCTGGTTTCTCATGCCAGAACTCACGCGCGCACACCTCATTGTATGTCTTCCACGCCGCAGCCTCATTCTCGCGGCCCTTAGCCGTTGCCGCTGAGAACGGCGCGTTTACCACAAGTTGCGCAAAAACACGCGCTTTCTCACGCAGCGCCGCTTGGCTATCTTGTATGGACTCCTCACCACTTCCGCCAGCGCTTTATCATCACACACACACGACTCATCGTTACCCACGCCACCGCTACACAACCCGCCCCGCCCGCTAACGCACTCACCCGGTTTGCCATTGGATAATGTCTTGGACTGGCGCTTCCGCCGCCGACGCTGCCGCTTGCAGTAGTCCCTGTCCTCGCCGCCATGAGCGGCACTGTCTACATCCGACAGACTGCAGCTGTCCATGTGCACCTGGTCGTGACCACCTGTGCAGCGCACCGAAACACCAAAACACCAACAACACATTGCTCAGTAATACTGCACATGACGGTGCACGGCTCCAACACTCCGGCGCAGGTTTTTGTCTTGAAGTGACCGTCGGCCACGGGGTCTGATCCAGAGTGAAACACCATTGATTAGCCCTGCAACAATTTAGACAACCCAAAACCAGTTTAGAAAGCCTAGCCTTCAATCTGGCCTGGCAGTAAGAACTTACCGGCTGCAGCCGCCAGGTCATTCCCGCCGCTTTGCGCGGCGTTGAAGTGCGCAGCGTTGTCATCGTCATAGCCTCCATACGCACCAGCGACACCACCATTGCCGACCATATCACAGTCTGCTTCCCGCGCAGCCGCCACATCTCCTGAAGAATGGGCACATATTTGAGTTCACACGCCAGACGCCAACTGCCAAACACACGCGGAAAGCGTCACATCCTTATCGGATCCACTTCAACCTATATGTAGTCATGGACCGCGAAACACACTGCACGGGTCTCTGCACGCCCTGCTGTGCTCACCACGCCCTTGCGCACGTGCGCAGGGAACACTCACCCGCGGCACGTGGCGACGTGCGTGCACCGTGGTGCAGCTTAGGTGCCTTTGGACTGCCGGCAGCACGCTCCACGCGCGGGATCTGCTGTAGAGCACCAGCCACCTCGCGATGCCGCTTCCCAGTGTTGCCACCAGCCACAGTGTTTAGTGGGGCCGCGGCACAGCTCGAGGGCCCCAGCCGGACGCGATCCTGCATGTAGATCACAACTCCATAAACTTAGTTAAACACTCGGCACAGAGAACTGCCGCATGTACCACTGTTGTTGCTTGCACACTTGCAACACAGAACACGCGCATACATGCCCACACGCCAGAAGAACAAATTTATAACCCGACTCAATCACGCACCCACATGCTTACTGCAACGCGCTGCAAATCAGATAACAAAGGCCTCACCCGCGCTGTAATGTAGCACTGCCGATGTGCAGGAATGTTCCCAGGATCCTCGTCGGGAAGGCCCTGGAATCTGCTGCCTCCAGCACCGCCCATACCGCCCAGGAATGAGTCCGCAGCTGCGGCCGCGGTGCCGCCGCCACCCACGCGTACGTAGAAGCTTGGGCCGGGTAGGTCGTTGGAGTCCAGGCCTACCGGTGCCGTTGCGGTACCTGCACACATAGCACCAGCCCGTTCAAGGATCGGCTCAACTTCAATCAGATGTTTAACCAGCAGAACATCATTGCAGCAGAGAACAGTGCGCATCCATACCTATATCTCATCCATACACATACCTCATTCAACCCCAGTATAGCTGATCGCCCCAGCCCACCATCGTAACTTACCGCGAGCACCGCCGCTTCGCTGATGACCGTCAGGTGCCAGCACCGACTCCACCGGCACCTTCAGCCCGACGTCCTCCAGGAAGCCTGCGTTCGTTGCGCGGTAGCACAACTTATTGTCAGTGAAGCTAAGACATCCTTTTACCCACTGAATCTGTGCAGTGTACATGCAGCCAATGGATTCACCCGCGCGCGTGCAGTAATCAGCCCATCCCGCCATCAAGCCCCCTACCCACCACGAGCTGGACCGGGAGCCAGGGCTTCGACACGGCCCTCGTTTACGTAGATTGGCAGCGACACCTCCTCCAGATACCGGCGAGCCTCGGCAGGAACCAAGCCCATATGGAACGGCATTCCCAGCTCCTTGCAGGCCGACTGCGACACGATCTCTAAGGCCGGCAGCAGGAAAGAGATGCTGCCGCCCACCGGAACCCCGCTGTACGCATGGCCACGCCAGATGGTCACGTAGCTGACCTCCGATGCGTCCACCACGTGTTGCTGCTGCTGCTGCTGCTGCTGCTGCACCGGCGCGCCGCCGCCGCCCCCACCAACCGCCGAGGCTGCAGCACACCCGCCGTTCGCTGCTATTGGCGTAGCGCCGAGACGACGCCAACTATCGCCTCGGCCGCAGCTGCCCCCAGGATTGCAGGTCGGCAAGACAGAGCCACCGGTGTACAGGGATGCATGCGCGCAAACTGCGCCGTGTTCATCCACACTGGTTTGAGTCACCAGCACGGGTACCTGGCGCGACGCTGCCGTGACCGCCATGACCTGGTCCGGAAATTCTCGAGCCTGCTTCGCCGCCTCATCCGCCTTGACCTGTTCCGGTGTTCGCTGCGCAGCCTCCTCAATGGACAGCTCAGCTGGCCGTGGCGCTGCTGCTGCGGCTGCAATTGCGTTCAGGTCAGCCATTGTAATGCCGAGTTGCGCCAGCAGCTGGGCTTCGGACTCCACACTGTCCATGATGAGTCGGCAGTCCGACAGCACAACAGAGCGAACCACTTCCAGGGCAGCCAGCAACGCATCGCCACAGCCGTGCAGCGCCGGCAGAACCTCCAGGCACTCCGTAAGGTCTGCTTGGTAGTGCTGCTGAACCCCTGCACGCAGATTGTCAATGCCAGCAACAGGCGCTTCTTAATTGCGACATAATACATACCTCGGCTTTAACTTGGGTGATCATGCAATTACCCCCGATGTCATGCCCACCCCTTCGCCACCAAGGCCCCAACCCAACCTCCGACCGCACCCCCGACCCAGGCCCCCCTGGCCCTCTCGCTCAAACCACCGATCCGCGACACCCCACCCAGCACCTCCCAGCCACCCCCAAACCCGACCCCCCACCCCAGACACCCAGCCCCCGATCCATCCCCACTCCCCTGACGCCCCCCTGCCCCCGACTAACCAACCCGTCTCACCGGCTCGCTGGGACAGCTCCATTCGCGCAAGTTGCGCCTTCACGTCCGCGTCCAGCGCACAGCTGTTGCCCGTCGCATTCGCACTGAACAAAGCCACGCCTGACGCCAGAGCCACGCCGGCGGCGCCGCTGTATTCTCGGCTCATTGCCCCAACAGCGACGGATATGCTCCGCCGCACGCCGTCCTGCACTCGAAAACACAGGGACGCAATCACATTCTAGAAGCTCTGAAGAACTTACACAATCCGATACGCTCACAATGCCCCGGGCTTGATCGAATTGGATAGTTCTTAGTGCTGTTGGCTATGCACTGAGCGCAGCATTGCGTGCGTATGCCCACCGTGGCCCCTAACGCCTTTTCGAGAACAATCATTCAAGCCTGCAACCCTGCGTCACTGCGTGTGCTGCGCACCTGAGTGGCCTGATCGACTCCAGGCTTGAATTGATACAGGCGAAGCTGCGAACGCCTGCCGTCGCGAAGCCGCTGACCCTCGTCCGCCATGGCCGACACGCTGGAGCTCCCCGCTGGCCGCAGCGCCGTTGCCTTAATGCCATCATGCAACTCTTCACCCAAGTCCTTCCGAAAGTCGGTCGGCGACACTACCCTCAGCGCATTCCCGGGCATTGCGGAAGGCGCGGCCGCTTGGGCCGCGTGCCTCCTCTTTCTAAATATGTCCATGACGCATCTGCTACTCAACAATACTTGCTGGCAAGCCACATGGCACGCACAAGAGTTCGACAGGGCGGCGCGATCCTACGCCCATGCAAAAAGTGAAATCAGTAAACTCGGTCGGCACCTGCAAGGGCCGGTCCCGCCCGTTCGGCTCCCCCGTTCCCAACGATCCCCACTGACTCCCACCGATTCCCACCGATTCCCACCGTTCCCCACCAGTCCAACCGACGCCCCCCGTTTCCAATGCCCCGCAGGTAGCCGTAAAACTCAGTAGACGTTCGTTACATCCATGGAATCCGGAACCAACAGTCCGTGCCGTTCGGACCTGCGTCACCCTTGCGCAACGTTAGCCACCTGCGCAATCATGCCCACCCAGTCCCACCCCGCCTCTGTAAACTCAGTAACTTCAGAATCGCCGAACTCGAACCAACCCCCCCATACACGTTCCACCGATCCCCACCGTCCCCCACCAGTCCCACTGACGGCGCCCGTTTCCAACGCCCCCCAGATAGCCGTAAATTCAGTGTACGTTTGTTACATCCGTGGCATCCGGAACCCCCAGTCCGTCTCGTTCGGAGCTGCGGCATCCTTGCGCAACGTTAGTTAGCCACCTGCGCGATCATGCCCGCCCAGTCCCACCCCGCCTCCGTAAACTCAGTAACTTCAGAACCCTCGAACTCGACCCCCCCCCCCTGCACGTTCTCGCAGGGTGTTGGGCAGTCTCCCTGCTACATCGGCCACCCGCGTTCAGCACTTACTTCCACACAGCGCCATACCGCATTAATTCTTTCCGCAATGCCTTCCGTTTCTGCCTCTAGAGTAGTGCCGCAGCGAGCCTCGCACCGCCCACGCCCGCCTCCTGCCCTCAGCCCCAGCCGCAGCCACCCGCCAGCCCGCGTGCATGGGTTCCTTGCTGTTGCTCGTTGTCATGCAGCAGTCGCCCTTGCTTTAAGCCCTCCCTTTCCCTCCCTTCCCGACATGTGCTGATGGGCGTCGGTGGCGCTGGTGTTTCCAGGTCGGTGTCGCATGGTCGGTGTCGGTGTGCCCTGCTCTGCGCGCGCCAGCCGGCCAGCCGTCCGCCAGCCCAGCTTTCGCAATGTGATGGTTCAGCGGCGCCCTTCCAGGCTTCCACAGCCCTCGGCGGTTACCGGTCAATCCCAGGTAACCATTCTGCATTTGCTGTGTTCTGCTAACTGGCTTTCTCTGCCTGCTAGCGCCAACAACGTCTTCTGGCGTCACGACCGCCGTACATTCGCGTAGTCGAAAGCACTTTGTTCCATTACGACATGGATGTGTACAATATTGGTGTGGGGAGCGAGCTGCTGGGTGCGTGCCGGCGGTTGGCACGCATCACGCACGACTGGGAGCTGCTACTTGCACGCGGCGCTGGCTGATCAAACCTGCAGTTGGTTCTTGTGTAGGGTATAGAGACTCTCACTGGGCCGACTCTCTTTACGGGGCGGGCGGTCCTCACTGTGGCCCCTTCCACTCCCCCGCCCTTTACCTGTATGTGTCATGCATGCAACCCCAGGCCGCCGCTTTTGAGTCACAGGCACGGAAACACTTCTGGCAGCGTTACACAAGCACACTCGCGCACTGGGAGAAGTGTGAAGAAGGCAGACAGCGTTTGGGGTAGCATGCCGAGATAGTCATGCCATGCGGACCTGAGAGAGCAATCAGTAATGGCTGGAGGGGCATGATTTGAGGCTCGCAGGTCCGCATGGCATGACTATCTTGGCACGCTACCCCAAAACGCTGTCTGCCTTCTTCACACTTCTCCCAGTCGCAACACTCACAAGAGCAATTAATAATGGCTGAAGGTGCTCGATTGGAGGTGCACAGTTATTGGCGCACAGTATTGTTCATGTCCTTCCGCGTCAATGTCTTCCTCCTCGCAAGGCGCCAGCATTGCGTCAAAGTCGTCTGCACCGGGCACCGGGGACACGCGCAGCAGGTCCTGACGTGGTCAGGGTCCGGGGCGTGGTGAAGTTGCGGGCAGGGTTGCGGTCATCAGTGTTGATGTGGGGAGTGGCGATGAGGGAAAGTAGTGAGGGGTGTGCGGTGAAGCTGGCGAGACGCACCAGCTGCGGCCATGGGCCCAGGGAAGCAGCACACACTCCAAGCTATCCCCGCCCCTTCGCCCTCACCCACACGCCTTCGCTCGCTCCCTCGCTCCCTCCCTCCCTCCCTACACTCTCTCACGTTGACTGGCGCCGTTAAATGCTGAAGGGGCCGGCCAGCGCAGCGACCTCCGTGACTGACACTGCGCCCCAGGCCTTGCCCAGGTCCGGCAGCGCCGCAACCCGGCGTACCCAGGGCGTTGAGTTCAGGGCGTTGATGGCGCGCTGGTACTGCCGGAAAGTGCCCCTGTAGATGAGGTGGCTGGGGCCACCGTTCAGGTCCGGCTCCGCGGCCAGGTGCGCCATGATGATGGCCGCGATAGCCGGCTTGGTGACGTTAACGCCTGGCAAAGCCTGTTGCCGCGCGGCAAGGGCTTGGTCGTTTATTTCGATGATCAGCAGGGGCGCATCATCCGTGATGAGAGTTCTTGAGTTCGCTGAGTTCACCAGAGCTAGCACATCCCACGGCACGTTGCACGTCCATTCCGCCATATCCGGCGCGGCCCCCAGTGATTGTGATGGACCAGCGGCACTGGAGATGGTTGCAGACATGTTAGCCGCTGTGGAGCCCGTTCAGTCGAAAGCTAGCGAAACTCTGTGCTAAAACGCTGGAAAAAGCAGCCCCGAGCAAGTTGTGTGAAGGTGTTGAGTTTAAAGACATAAAAGAAATTCATTCAGCGCATTCACAGTCAACCTGGCAGTTGCTTTGTCACCATCGTGCGGTCGCCACGCGGCGCCAAGCCTGTCGCCCATCTTGAATCCAGACCTTCGTCACAGCATTAGCACGTTCGGTCACCGTCGCCGCGTCATGCGGAGCAGAGCCGTTCCGTTTGAGCCCGCATCGGACACGGTAGATGCTGAAGCTATCTGCGACTGTGTGCCGGGGGGGGGGGGGCTCCCACACCTCGCTCCGCAAATATCCGGCGGGATCCAGGACCAGGACCGTTCAGCCAGCTTGACCCTTCCGCCACCCAGCGCGCTGACCTGGCCACCAACCAACCTGCCATCTGCTCAGTATTTTGGGCGCTGTACGCTGAACCTTCGCACGCTGAACATGGACCACGACGGGCGCCTACGACTAGGCCACCCAACGCCCCGACCCATGCATCTGATGCCCATCCGGCCCGCCCCTGTCTCCTCTGCCTCCACTCCTCGTCGGATCGCTCGGCCCCGCCGGCGCTGGCGCCGTCTATGCGCTGGCGGCGGCTGCTCCGGCTCCTGCGCCGGCTTGCGCGGTGGCGGCGGCCCGCGGCGTGGGGCCGCGGTCGGTTTGCTTCGGGTGCTGCGGTTGGCCCTGCGGGGGCCAGTGCTTCGGCTGATGTCATTGGTGTACGTGTGGTGCCTCGGGTGCGCTTTGCTGCGCTGGTGCTGCCTCTGCGGTTGCCTCTGGTGCTCATCCGTGGACGCTGGTCACCTTTCTGCAGGTGCGCTGCGGCTCTGCATCGCGAGTGCGGCGTTGCGGTGTGTCTGTGTGGTGCCATCGCCTGGCCGGGCGCCCGGAGCGGGAGGAATGCGCGTCAGCAAACTTCCAGCCAGCCAGCAACTCGTCGGTACAGTAACTCCGGCGTTCGACCGGCCGTGCACTCCTGCCCTGCCGCTGCCAATTGTATACCATTTGTTGGGTTCTGGGAATCAGCTGCACCCTACGGGACTTTACCAACTTGGCTTACCCTGTCCCATCGCGCACGCCCATCCGGCAAAGCAGGGGAGATGATGCCTCCCCTGCGGCCAAGGGGCTCCCCGGCTGGCTGCCCGCCGTCCAAAAGCCACGCACATGAGTCCTAGCCATGTCTCAGCCAGCGGCTGGCTATGGGGCGGCATGTCCTTAGCTGAAAGAGGTTGCACATAGGACGACAGCCATGGACTAAGCCAGGGCCCAAAAGACGTACGAGACACGCACGCGCGCTCACCCGAGGAGAGAACCCCGAAATCCCGAATGACCCCCATGCTCCTCGTTTCCGGAGAGGGGAGGAAACCCAGGCCTGGCTCAGCGCGTACGCTAGCGCTGCGCACCTAAGCCGTGAGTTGGCTTTATAGGACTACGTACCTCTTGCGAGTCCCTAAGCTGACAAGCTAGGGTGATAATAGAGACACCCCGCCGTAGGCAAGTGGTGTGAAGTAAGGGAGTGGGGGGGAGATGAAGAGGTGGGCCAGGCCCGCCTCCTGTACGCCCCCACTACCGAGCTAAGGTGAGGCCGGTGGCGAGTCCGCTGCTGGCCCCACAAGGATAACCCCTCCAACATCATCTGACGCTAGGAATGGGTGCGGGTCCGGGACTAGGTCCCAGCGGCGCAGAGGCCGACGCAGACTCACGAACGCAGCTAGCTTCGACCGGAAGCCCGCAATCACCTGGACACGGATCCTTCGCATGACAGCAAACTTCGCAGTCAGATCCGTGGCATCACGGTCCGCGTGGAGTCTCTGTCGGCCGTATTCTGGCAGCCAAGCACACGGTGTCCCATCCGCGTCGTGTCACACTGTCCCAGTGTGCCACACTGCCTGCGATAGCCCTGGTGGAGCTTGTACCAACCACGACTGGTTCCGTGCGATGTCCATACTCGTCTACTGCGCCTGGAATGGGTCCCCTTGGGCACGCCCTTGGGTCCCTGGCTACTTGCCCAGTCGCGCTGGTACCTGAGCCTGCCAGGCCCCCCTTCGCCACCCCTATTCGACTGACCCGTGGCCGACCAAGGGGGTGAATGGGGAGCCGAGGTTCCGGAGACCTCACTGCTAAAGTGCCCTGCCGCTGGGCGCGCGCGGGGATCTTCAGACACGATGGCCAGGATGTGAACGAGCAGCACGCCAACCCGGCGCATGTAACTTAGCCGCTGTACAGGCTGTGCCTGAACTCATTTACTTACAGTTCAGCCGAGCGCCACAAACTTCGACCCAGTTCGCAAAAACATTCCTTTACTCGATTCCTGATGCGTGCCCTTTTTCGTTTAGGCGAGCACGAGCGAAACATTTAAGCGCAATAAGCTGCGCCTT
Source organism: Chlamydomonas reinhardtii (assembly GCF_000002595.2). NCBI lineage: Eukaryota > Viridiplantae > Chlorophyta > Chlorophyceae > Chlamydomonadales > Chlamydomonadaceae > Chlamydomonas > Chlamydomonas reinhardtii. The sequence goes on along the minus strand of NC_057006.1, from coordinate 528,458 downwards.
ATACGTTTGTGCATGCAAGAGCGCGTGAAAGGCCCCACGCGTTGACGCGAGTCGCAGGATTGCGAGTTATGTATGAAGAACTACGAGAGCCTGAAGCGCTCTTCTCGCGTAAATGAATGCAGCCTCAAATTTTGCAACAGGCTTTTGTTACAACGGCGACAGAGCAGGGTTTGGCCTTTGGGTTTTGAGACAAGTCTAGTTCCCTGCACGTTTAAGGGTACTTTTAGGCTCTTCTCTTTGGTATGTATGTGGGGAAGCTGCCTTTTAGCGGGCATTCAGCGGCGGCTGCGTGTGCCCGAGCATCCTGCAAAGTGTGTTGATCAGTCTGTTCTTGGACGACGCACCACCATATTTAAACTGTTGCACCAGTAGTAGTGTACTCTACGCAGCAAGTTTTGATAGCATACGTCTCTCGGCGCAGCGTAGCAATAACGCGAATCCCCGTTGTGCACAACATTTTCGGTCCTCGCCGAGCTTTCGGGGCGGGGATGCCATGGAATGCCGGTCAGATCATTTCACAGGGCAGATGGAAGCACCCATCGGCGATAGTACTCAGGCAGAGTCTTCAGGCGGCTTTTTGGCGGGGTCGAAGCTCGGACGGCGTGACCCGGCCTGCTCGCGGCCCAGCAGCTTGTGCTCTACATCGTCGCTAGGATGCCATACTTCCTCCTGCGAGCTGTCCTCGAGTCCCGCGTCACCAGCCCGTGCCACAACTGCGTCCGACGAGGCCTGTCGCTCCAGCCTTTCGCTGCTGCAGCTTCCCAACAGCTTTCTACAGAATGTTTTGTTGCTGGCTGGCCGGGACGGCGGCGGATTGGTCACAAGTTGCGCCTTCATGCGAGGACTGTTCCACCGATTGCTCGCAACGCCTCCCTTGGCCGTGCGCTGGATGGTAGAGCTTTTCGGGGCAGCTGGAGCACCGGATGTCGTGGCGCGCATCCCCCTCGAGCGCTACCTGCAGCAGCCGAGCCGGTCGGACGAAGCCAGCTGCGCGCCAACGGTCGCCACGGCACCGGCCGGTGGTACCGCAGCCCACCACGCAGCCGTCAAGCGTATCCACATGCTGGGACTCCTGGTTGTCTCGGGCAATTTGCCGCGCTTCTCACCGGACTCGGCGGCGACGCTGCTGCGCGACGCTTGCGTGGTGGAGAGCCCGCAAGCGATCCAGATGGTGGTGCGCTGCGCGCCCACCCTGTCCCCCGCGCAGGCACAGCCCGCGCTGCTCGCGGCCACCGCGCTCGGCGCTGCTGCCTGCGTTCATGAGCTGCTGAGCCTGACCTCGGTTGACCCTACGGCGGAGGGCAGCCTGGCGCTGCGGCTGGCCAGCAGTGCCGGCTCCGTCGCCTGTGTGGAGGCGCTGCTGGCGGCAGGCGCGGCGCTGGAGCGGCAGCACGTGGCGGGATTCTCGCCCCTGGACGGGCTGGAGGGCGGCGTGAACAGCTGCCTAACGGAAGTGGGGCACAGCGCCGAGGCGCTGGCGCAAGCGGCGGCGGCCGCGGCGGCGGCGGGACATGCGCACGTGGTCGGGCTGCTGCTGCGTGCCACGCGCTACCCTGCGGCCCTGGCCAGCCTAGCCGCAGTGGCTGTGGCCAAGGGCGGCAGTTGCAGCGTCGGCAGCACCGGAAGCGCCGAGCATGCCGCCGGCAGCGCCGGCGCCGGTCACATCGGCACGGCTGCTGGGACAGCGTCGGAGGCGGCCGCGGCATCTGGGTTCAGCGCCGAACAGGCGCTGCCGGCTATGCGCATGCTGCTGGCGGCAGGGGCGGAGCCCAGCGCCTTCAACGGGGCCATGCTGCTGGCGGCGTGCAGCCGATCCCAGCCGCCCCAGCAGCAGCACGGATCAAGCGGCGACAACAATCTCCAATGCGCCCGCGCCAGCTGCAGCCGCACTAGCAGCAGCAACCCGCTGGCAACATCCATTGCCACCGACCATTGCGCACCGGCCGATTCGGGCGGCCTCCGGCCGCGCGCTTGCGCCGCGGACTTGGTACGGGAGCTGGTGGCGGCGGGCGCTGACCCCCGTGCCGAGGACAGCATGCCGCTGGTGACCGCATGCCGCGTGGGTGCGGACGTCGAGGTGGTGCAGGTGCTCTTGGCGGCCGGCGCAGACGCGGGCGCGCAGGATGGCGCGGCGCTTCGCTACGCCTGCAAGCACGGCGCAGCGGAGGCGGTGGTGGAGCTGCTGGCAGCAGCGCCGGGCTGCCACAGCCTGTTCGGACTGGCCACGGCACTGGCGGAGGCCGTGGCGGCGAGGCACCGCGGCGTGGCAGAGGCGCTGTTAGTAGGCTGTCCGGCGCACGGTGTGGAGGCGCAGCTGGTCAAGGACCTGGCGCTCATACAGGTCGCGCAGGTCAGGACGGGGGCTTGCGTGTGTGTTGGGATTGGGGTGCTGAGCTAGTGCCGAATGGCACAGTGGGATGATGTTGAGCCGAGGGCAGTGGCGAGGCGATGGGATGAGGGGATTCACGGGCTACAGCGCGGGTTTAGGAGCTGCCGGCTGGCTGGGCAGGGTGTGTTGGGGCCATGTACGATGGGGGATGCACCTTGGCTGCGTGTTGCTCCGTCAACACGTTGCCGTCAGCGCAGCTGTGTCGTCAGCGCGCACCATCAAGGCCGTCCGCCGGGTCCCAAGCTACCGTACTTTCAATCTTCAGCGCCAAGCCCTTGCCCACCAGCGCCCCGTCTGTCAGCTCATGACATGGCTCCTTCGTACCCTGCACCCACAGGCTGGCTGCATGGAGGCGGTCCAGCTGCTACTGCTCATGGAGGCAGGCGCAGCAGCCTGTGGAAGCAAGGCCTTGGTGGCCGCCGCGGAGGCGGGGCATGACGCCGTCGTGGAGGCCCTGCTAGCAGCCGGTGCGGACGCCACAGCACGTGAAAACGCGCCGCTCATTGGGGCGGCGCGTTGGGGCCGCACTGCCGTGGTGCGGCGCTTGTTGGCCGCTGGTGCGGACCCTTGTGCGCGCGACAGCTGGGCTTTGTGGGCGGCGAGCGAGGCAGGACACATGGAGACGGTGGCAGTGCTGATGGCGGCAGGAGCAGACCCGGCCGTGCCGATGGATGAGGAGGCGGCGGGCTTCGACGTAGCCAGCCTAATCAACGAGATGGAGTGCGACGGATGAAAGCGAGCGCCTCCCGTGGCCCAATGTGGGCCAGGGCGGTTTGTGCGACGTGCGCGTCTTCATGGTACTTGGCAGCTGAGGTCAGCTCGTAGGTCGGAATTGGCGTGCGAAGTAGTGTCTAGGTAGGTGCGACTGCGTGGTACCGAGCGTTCGCGTCGCAACCACGGGCCGGCGAGCGTGCGGCGGCAATTAGCCGACACCTGCGACGGTGTGACAGATTGCGACAGAGCGATGACTAGCATTTGCATGCGTGCGCTCTAGGTATAATCGAGCGCTGTCTACTACGTTTGCAGCGTCTTGAGTGCAATTAGGGTGAGATGTGTGTGTTTCACAGGTGTTTGTTCACGTGTTCTTTGTTAGCACAGCAGGGACTGTTCAAGTAGACATGCGATCACTGGGTGCGCGTTCGCTGTTTTGCGCAGAGCTCTCGACAATTAGTTCGTAGGTGTGTATCGAATGTCGCTGTGCGCGTGTGTGGCGGGCGAAGGGTAGGCAGGCAAATGTGAGCGGTCGGGCGTGCTCGCGTTCCCCTGACACTCCATGCACCCATCGCACAACGAGGCCTTCAACGTAGCGAGTCCACAGATGTAGGATAGGTGCAGAGCCTTTGCTCATCAAGGCCGAGCGCAATCCAGGGGAGCCTTATTTAGGTGTCACAGACTGGGTGTCGGAGGGCGTACGCGATAGCACGCCTAGGTATTGCACACGGAAACAGCCAGGCTGATGGAAGTCTAGGTTGAGTGGGGTAATGCGCACTGGCAATCGTCAATGGGCAGAGGGCAGTCTAATTACCTAGGAGGGTTGGTCACTTGATCTTGCTTTTTTGGCCAGCATCCGGATGCCGACAGGAGGCGCAAGCCGCGGAACTAGGATTGCAACAATTGCGATGGGCGCACATCAGGCATTGTAACTCGTGAACTCTGCGTGTCGGCGGTGAGCGTGTCATTCAAAGAGGGGCAACCAGGTCCGGCGGGTTCCAAGGCTGCGGGTGTTGGGCGGGTGCCTCCGCATGCACAGCATCAGTGGCGACATGCAGCTGTGTGGTGTGACTTTCAGGGCCCAGGGGTCAAAGGCCCAGTGGCCGCCCAATGGCTCCACCGGTGGCTGCATGCCCGGCCCTGCCCCTTGCGGCACCAGGCAACCCGCAACCCGGCACCCTGTAGGCGCTGCTGCATGTCAGGTGCCGCAAGCGGCAAGCCACCACACCAGTGCCCATCTGGGCCCAAGGCCGCTGCCGCCCCGTCAGCCGCCAGGCCCTGCGCCGCCGCCGCCATTGCCGCCACCACGAAGCTCTACCAAGCAGCATCTCCATCAGCGCGTGCCGGCACATTTGTAGCAGAGTTGCAATGCAACAATCAAGGCTGGCAATAGTTGACTCCACCAATCCTGCATTCCTGCCTGAAGTCTGACTTGATGCTTTGCAGTCGCCACACTATGGCTGCAGTCAGCAGCCCTGGCCAGATCGACAGTAAGGTCCCACCCCTCGCCTCTGCTCCTTCGCCGCCCATTGCCAACCTTGGACAAAGCCGGGAGCCACAAGGCTGTCACAGCACCAGGCCGCATGTGAGCATGCCCTCCCTGTGTGCACCTGCCGCTGCCTGCTAAGCCACAGACCCAAGGGCCGCACCCAGGCGCCCTGCCTCCTCTGCTCCGCCCATGCTAGGTGGGAGTGTAACCGTGCAATCCTGGCCGTGCTAGGTGGGAGGGTGGGACCCGGCCTTTGGCCCTGTGTAGGACTGCCTATCCCCTAGACTCTTTGCAGCCTCATCCACCCGACCATCCATCCTGCCATCCAACTAAAGCCTCCCACCCATTCTGAGGCCTACTCCCTGGGGTCCAGAGCAGGGCTCGTGAACTGTGTCAGCAGGTCAAAATTGCAATAACCAAATGTCGTAGGAAGCCAGAAAAGACGCATCTAGATGCCCCAGGGCGTGTTCCGCAGGGTTATGGTTGCGATATTACAAAGAAGGGACAATCCGACCAAGCAAGGGTGCCCGTGCACCCAGGTCAAGAGGGACCATCTCCGGCCCGAAAGGAAACCACCCTCCCCCCAGTTGGCTACCGACCTTCCACAACCGTGCAACAGGTCTTCGCGTAATGCGTGTCTCGGCAGCTGCACAGCGAGTCGAAGCTAAGCCCAAGCCCGCCAAAGCCCCACCAACGTACAGCAAACCGCACTAGCGCACGAGGCGCAATCAAACCGGCGAGGCGTCAACGCAGGTACACCGGGCACGTAGTCCGGCGACGCCCACGTCGACGCCCCACACCCACAGCGCACACACCAGAGGCACACCGCTCCCACCACCCACGAGCAAATTAAGGCGAGGGGGGCGGGGAGCCCACATCATCAGGCAACACTAGCAGCACACAGTCACCCGGACCCCGCGAGAGGAACGGATGGTGCGCAGGCACCGTGGCCCAGGCTTTCGGGCGGAGGCCGAGACTGACATATGATTGCAGCCGGCCCCAGAAATCAGCAATAACGGACACACTGATGCGCATGACTTCCGCCGACGTCAGAGCCCGACGCACACGCAAGCCAGTCATAAGCCCGACGCACACGCAAGCCAGGGTTATGTAACGAATGTGGCGTAGAACTTCATCGTTGCGCCTACAACGCCCCCATCCCTGCAGCATCCCTGCGGCGCCCTGACACTTGTAGACTAGACCGGAGCGCGATACCAGTTGACTCCCCTCGCACGCCCATCGCTCATGGCGCCGAGGCCATCGCGGCGGTTAGCGTCAGCGCAGCCTTGCCGTGCACACGCAACAGTCCTTCCCAGGTCCCATGCTCGAGTCGAGTTGAGTCAAGCGCCAAACCCTGGTGTAACAGCGCGAATCCCATAATGCACAGGGTTGAACACAGCTATTGATGTAGCATGTGACTAATTGTGGACAAGGTGCCTGCGCTCAGAAAAACCCTAGTGCGGACGGTCGGTGATCAGTCGCGCCTTCGAGCGGACCCCATAGCACGCGGCAAGCTGGTATTGACGCGTATCATATGGCACAATGCATTCTGCAATCATGTCGCGCGCTCAAGAATGAAAGCGCGATGGGCTTTAAAGATGGGGATGCAGGTGGGTCATGTGGGGCAACGAAATCGACTAGCCGTTATACCTCTTTTGCACACACTATTGTTGCAGACGTCAAGACCAAGACGAATGGCCGCAGACACCTTCGCCTTCAGGGGGACGTTCTTCCACACACCCGCCTACGGCCAGCTCGAGGCGCTGCGCGACGCCGTGGTGGTCATTCAAGATGGCAAGATTGCTCGCCTCGGCACCAGTGGCGACGAGGCCGCCCTGATGCGCGAGTTCGGCCTGTCCGAAGTGCGCCGACTGAAGGCGAGTTGGAATGCGCGGACTTTCTGCCAGCCGCTGGTGCGCTTGCTGAGCCCAGTTGTCTCTGTGCGCGCAGGAGGGTCAATACTTTGTCCCGGGCTTTATTGATACCCACGTTCACGCTCCTCAGGTGAGGCCTAAGATGGACGGGTCGGATCCTCTTGCTTGCCACCGTTTTCGCGTCAGTTGTTAGCCGACCCCCGCCACTGGCACATGCTGCCTGCGTAGATCAGACCTGAGCAGGGCGCTTCAACTCGCGCGCGTGTTTTCAGTCAGCGTTATCTCTCGCTTGTTACGTTTCGCGCGCGCAGTACAAATTCACCGGCACCGGCACTGATATTGCGCTGATGGACTGGCTCAAAAAGTACACCTTCCCGGCCGAGGGCTCCTTCCGCGACCTCGACGCCGCGCACCATCGCTACGCGCTGCTGGTGAAGCGCTTCCTGGCCAACGGCACCACCACCGCCATGTACTACGGCTCGCTGCACCTGGAGCCCAACCTCATCCTGGTGGACACCATCGAGCGACTGGGCCAGCGCGCCGTCGTGGGCAAGGTGAGGGGAGGCAAAGGGGCAGGCGGCGTGTGACCGTGTCTGGCTTTGGCTTCCGTCATGTGGGATGCGCGGAGCGTTGCAGCGCTACCCGCCTTTTCCCTGGCCTGTGTTCTTTGTGCCGATGCACGGATGGCTGGCAGCTTGCTGTGGTTCGTGCACCACGGGGTACGGCTGCCCAAGGGCGAACGGTGCGCCGCTGTGCCGGTGTGCACCATCCGTGTATCCCTAACTCCACACCTCACTCAACTCCCCCACCTCACCTGGCCCCTCCCGCCGCACCAGGTGAACATGGACCGCCACTCGCCAGATGACTACGTGGAGGCCACGTCCGACGGCATCCGTGACGCCGAGGAGTTCATCAAGTACACGCAGGGCAAGAAATGCACACGCATCGAGCCCTGCATCACCCCCCGCTTCATCCCCACATGCACCCCCGAGCTCATGAAGGGTGAGCATGCGGCCCCTGGGGGAGCCGATGGGGTGGCAAATCGGGTGATCGTTGGCGACCTGTAGTCAGAGTCTTGCGACAAAATGTTGGTCTCTGGGTACCATTTGCATCGCCTTCCTGCCAACCGCGCGGCTTTCATGCGTAACGTCTGCAGCCGGCCCTCCGCTCTCATCCACTGAGTCCATCACTAACCCGCAGCGGCCCTCCGCACCCCATTTACACGCGCACAGGCCTGGCGTCGCTGGCTCAGAAGTACGGCACACACATCCAGTCGCACATCAGCGAGTGCTGCGGCGAGGTCAACTGCGTGCGCGAGATGCACCCCGAGTACGCAAGTGACGCGGCCGTGTTCGAGGAGATGGGGATGCTCACCAGCAAGTGAGGCCGCGCGTGTGTGTGTGTGTGCGTGTGTCAAGAGCACAAGTGTGTGCGTGTGTGTGTGTGTGTGTGTGTGTGTGTGTGTGTTACATGTGTGTTGTATGTGTGGTTTGGGGGAGGTAGGCAGGTGCAGGGAGGGAGGGTGCAGGGCGGGGTCCGCGTGAGGCAGTGCATGTGTGCCTGTGCTCCAGCACTTGGTGCATGGGCGGTGCATGCCAGCAGGGGCAAGACTTCCTGCCGCAAAGGCAGACCAAGCAGTCGCAGCAAAGACACCAGCACGTGAGCCCGTCCGTGCCCGTCAACTCGTCCCTAACCCCGCGCCCCCACTCCATCCTCTCTCTCCCGTCCCCCCCCCCTTCTGCCTCTCCCGCCTGCAGGACGGTCATGGCGCACGGCACGCTGCTGAGCGACGACGACATCAAGCACCTGGCCAGCCGCGGCACCGCCGTCAGCCACTGCCCGCTCTCAAACTTCTTCCTGGGGGATGCGTTCTTCAAGTGAGTGCGGCAGCGGCGGGCGCGGTCGCGGCGCGGGGGTGCTCAGGCTGGGGCGGCGCAACCTCGGCGCTAGACCTCCTGCAGGCGCCCACGACCTGCTGCTTCTGCATCTATTAATCACGCTCACCCACCCACGCTTCTCCCCTGTCCCCACCACCTCTGCCTCCTCTCCCGCTGCTGCAGGGTGAACCACGCGCTTTCCCTGGGTCTCAAGGTGGGGCTGGGCACGGACGTGGCGGGCGGCATCCAGCCCTCCATGCTGTCGGCGCAGCGCATGGCCGTGGTCAACAGCCGCTGCCTGCGTGCGCACAAGCTGGCGGTGAGCGGCGGCACCATCGTGACGCCTGAGATGGAGAAGGACGTCATCACGTTCAAGGAGGCGCTGTGGCTAGCCACCGTGGGCGGCGCGCAGGTGGGGGGGGGGGGCGGGAGCGGAGGGTGTGAGGGAGCTCCTGCGAGGAGGCTGGACTCACTGGAATGGTGGAAAGGGGACATGAGAAGGACGGCTCGCGTGCAGACATAATGCTGGGCGGAGCCGTGCCGTGTGATGTTTGCCACCCCCAACTCCCAACCGCGACACTCATCCGCACACCTGCAACACGCCCCCCACTGCCTCCCTTACGGGATTGGTTCAACGTTAGCCCCCCACTGCCTCGCAGGCGCTCAACATGGAGGACCGCGTGGGCACCTTTGCGGTGGGCAAGGAGTTTGACGCGCTGCTGGTGGACACCAGCCTGGGCGGCACCGCCGGCCCCTTCGACGTCTTCGAGGGCGAGGACGACCTGCAGCGCTTTGAGAAGTTCATCAACCTGGGCGACGACCGCAACCTGCTGGAGGTGTACGTGCAGGTGCGGGTGTGCACGTGTGCGGGTGCGGGTGCGGGTGGGCACGTGTGCGTGTGCGCGTGCGGGTGCGCGCACGCGCGTGCACGTGTGTGTACCTGCGCAGCTGGGGCGGATTCGTGCGGATGGGGAAATGAAGACGAGTGTGCGTGTTGCGCGGGGTCTGGACGAGCAGTGGCTTTGGGCACGGAGCAGTAAGGGAGTTTGCATGAACGCCACTCATACTGACGGCCTGCCCCTCCTCGCCGCATCAATCACCACGGTCTCCCGCAGGGCAAGTGCGTCAAGCGCGGTGACAGCTTCGAGCTGGAGGCCGCCATCCTCAAGAGCGGCGCCGACAGCGACCGCGCCATGGCCGCCGCCACGCCCGCCGAGCCCAACGCCGAGCCCACCGTGGACCTGGCGCACCAACCCGCCTCCGACTCGCCCGCGAGCGGCGAGGCCGAGGCCGAGGAGCCCGCCGCCAAGCGCTCGCGCCGATAGACAGGCGGCTGCGAGGCAGCGGCGGTGCTGATGCAGTAGCAGCAGCGACGGCTGGAGCCGTGGGCGGCTGCGCAAGTGGGCGGCTGCACAGGGAGCGACGGATGACGGCGCAGCGACTGCTGCGGACCGCGCGGCAACTGCTGCGCGAGCGATTCGGACTGCGATTGTTCGGGACCCGGGTACTGTACGCTTTCCCACCATGCATGGTCATATAGTGGAGGCACGGTCTGTACACGATGCACGCTGCGGGCGGGTTTGCCGACGGCGTGCATTCTGGCTTGTGTATTGAGTCGTGAGACGGGGGTGCTGTGAGGGTTGCGGTGCATGTCCGTCACCAGATTTGTGTGTGGACTGTCGCGCTTATCAGGCTTCTGACAGTAGTGCTGCGAGTGCCCAGGAACTGCTGAGAGGATGTCGGGAGTCTGGCAGAGATGTGAAGCTGCCCGTTACGTGTGATGAGACCTAGGCCCGAGGCTGTCGTACATTTGTAGGGGGGTTGATGTAGAACTTTATTTGCACCGGTGATGGCTGCTAGTCTGCAGATGGTGCACGTGCATTCTCTGGCGATTACAGATACGGTACCCAAGGTGAGCGGAGCGGAGTGGAGAGGAAGCCTGGAAATTCCTTTGTGAGCTTGTGCGGTAGCGAGAAGTGCGGACGCGTCGCCGGCGTAGGCGTGTATGGCATTATGAGCCCACCGCTTGCGGGAGGGCACCTCTGCTGATTTGTACTCTGATCAGGACGGCCCCTGTATGATTTGTGTATCACTATTACTCGTGCGCTAGAACCAGTCGAGTCCACTTCGGGGAAATGTTGCATGTGTGGTACGAGAGCTGCCCCTGCATGCTCGGCAAGTGCTCAAGTGCTGTGCAGCTCTAGGGCTCTAGTTTTAAGCTCTAGTTCGTGTATCACTATTGAGCTGCAATGTAGACGAGTCTGGAGAGCTGTGTATTGAGGATGCTGAGCTGGGACAGCTGTGGAACATGTGACCGCGTCGCGGCATCAAGCTGAAGGTTGGGTGAGGAACTGAGGGTGCAATCTTAGCCCTGATTGCGTTTGCTGATGTGGTCAGGGCCAGGCAGGGATTGATGAGCATGGACGAGGATACGATAGCGGGTGATGCAGACTGCCACCGAGTATGGCTGGCGCACTGGGAAAGCGGCTAGGGAATAAGCACACGCTTGGCAAGCAGAAGGGACGCATTTTGAGGAAGAGTAGCGTTTTGACGGTTTAGCTGCTGTCCAGGATGAATCGGACCCTGCCATAGCGCCGCGCCCTGTGCGGCCCAGTATTGTCACTGCGTACACACTGCCAACCGCGCTTTGAACTTGAAGGCTCGAGGTGATGGCCGTAATCCCACGGGATGAGTGGGGTTTGTTCCATCCGCTTGACTCCATCTGTGTAACAGCCCACCGCGTGTCGATCGGCCGAACTCTGATAGCGTGTGTTCGCCTCACGATCGGGGGGCCGGCGCTTGATGGCAAGCTGCAAGCAGTACATTGAGCCACACCTTACAACTGCACGGTCCCGCCTGGCGGCGCACCGGTCCGGATTACCGTACATGCCCCAGTGCCCCCGTCACGCACAGGATCGCAGTGGACAGGAGCGGAGCGCACCACAAACACAGGAGCAGCGCCCCACCCGGCCCGCCTTGCCCACCCTGTAGCACTCAAGAACTAGAGCTGCACAGCAGTACGTCACATGCCGAGCCTTGGTGGGCTAGACTATCACCACGCTCTCACGACTGCCCACTGGAACACAAAGGGGTACCAGCTTTTGACGCGACAACAATCACTGCGCAGCCGCTTGCAACACGCTGCAACACGCTGTCTACCGCCGCTGCACGCAATGACTGGCTGACATCATGCTTGGGAGACTGCAGATATTTAACCACCGCGGTGGCCCCGGAACCAGGTCCATTATAACAGGTAGGGGATAAACTGCGAGGCACCGTCAGCGGCGGGCAGGGGCTGAGTGAGCGTGCGGGCGGACGGACTGGCGGTGGCCCTACACAACTGCGCAACCCCACCGCCTTCATGAGAACCCCGCCGCCACTCACTACTGTGCTTCCAAGCCACTGTCACCCGCAAGCCGCGCCCTCCTCCGCATCTCCAATACGCGCACTTTGCCTCCCTCTTTCCATACTTTCCCTCTCACCTTCTTCACCTTGGCCTTGTACTGCGGGTACTCGGGGTACAGCTCCTCCAGCGCCTTCTCCTCCAGGTTGGCCTGCAGACAAGGCAGGCAGGCGGCCCGTGCTGACGCAGCGCACGTGCGAGCTTCACTGACAGGCGGGCGCAGCTAGTGCATGACCTGCCCCGTCCCGGCCCCCAAAGCCAAGCCCCACTCCTTGACAATTGGGACCCACCGTACTCGCCGGGCTGGGTACGTAAACCCCCCGCCCCGCCCGGCCCTGTCCCTGTCCCTGTCCCTGTCCCTGTCCCTGTCCCTGTCCCTGTCCCTGCCCCTGTCCCTGCCCCTGTCCCTGCCTCTGCCCGCCACACGCACCTTGTTGTCCAGGATCCACCACAGCCCGATGGTCTGTATCAATGCAGCGCAGCATACGGTTGGCCAATCACACCGCACAAGCACCCAGACTCTCGGAGAACGCCGGCGTACGTCAACCAACACAACTACCGTACCCACTAACCCACAACCAGCAGAGCCGCCCAACCCTGCCCGCTTGCCCAGGCCCTACACGCGGCGCGGCGCACCGTGAGCAGGCGTGTCTCGTTGTGACTGAGCACGGACAGCCCCAGCGCCGCCAGCAGCACGCCGCCGTACATGGGGTGGCGGCTCAGGGCTGTGGCGAGGGGGCGGGGGTGGGGCGGGGCAAGGGCGGGGGCTGGTGAGTGGCTGTGCACAGGTACTGCAGCCGCTTGCCAGCTGCGCGCCATGGAGCCGGAACCCGCGGAACTGGGCAGCACAGGGCGGAGCAGCACAGGGCGGGGCAGAACAGGACCGGGCAACACAGGACCGGGCAACACAGGGCGGGGCAACACAGGGCGGGGCAGCACAGGGCGGGGCAACACAGGACCGGGCAGCACAGGGCGGGACACGGCGTGCAGCCGCCGGGCGCACCGTAGAGGCCGTCGGTGACGAGGGCGTGGTTCTTGCGCGGCTTGGGCAGCGGGCTGAGGCTGGGGCCCAGGTTGTACAGCGAGATGGAGCTGTGGGGTGGGGGCGGTGGGGGTGGGGGTGGTGGGGTTACATTCATGACTAGTTAAGGAAGTGGTAGACGGTAGACCATCTTGCGGGCGGTGGGGGGGGGGGAGGCAGAGCCGGGTAGTGGGTGGAGAGGCGCAGGGGGAAAGGGGGGGGGGGGCGCTAGGGAGCAGGGGGCTGAGGGAGGGGCCGGTAGGTCGGTGTGTGCAAATGGCTGTCATGGCTGTCGCACTGCGAGTTTCTACATGCTGTTAAGCATGTTTGTGTGTTTACAGCGCAGGCAACGCCAGATCCTGCCGCCTCTCTGCCTGCTATTGCTCCCCAATGTCACTGTGCGCCATCCGCTCCCCCTGCCGCACGGCGCCTGGCGGCTCAACGGCACTCACGCAAGCGTGAGGCCCGACACCAGGCAGAGCAGCGCCAGCGAGTCCACTGCTCCCTGTGGCCGAGTGGGGCATGGGGGAGGCAGTGGGGAGGCGTGAGGGGGACGTGGCCGTGGCCCGCGTGCAGGGCCAGGACGACTGGGCACACCTCCTGGCACACCAATGCTGGGGACAGACAGCATCCCAACCTCAGCTGCCCATGCACTTTCCACACCCATCTCCCTCGTTAAACATTCCGTGTCCCCTCATCCCCCCCCGTCCTGCCGCCACGTCCGCCAGGTAACCCCACTACCACCAACATCAACACGAACACCAACACCATCCACCCCATGACCACCCCATGACCACCCCATGACCACCTGCTGTCGCCTAGCCCCGTGCCCTAGCCCTGACCCTCCTGCTGCCGCCCGCTCACCGTCAGCCCCGCGGGCGGGAACAGCAGCACTGCAAACGCGGCCAGCTGCGCCACGAACCAGCCCTCGCCGCGGCTGCCCAGCTCGCTTGTGTCCAACACGTCCTCAATCAGATCCTGAGGGCGCAGAGCGGAATGGGGTGATTGGGGCCACCGAGCCAGTGCGAGAGAGCGACATTGGCCGGGAACTATAGGGCGTGTCGCGAGTTACGGGACGGGAGGCAGGGTGGCGGAGTGGGAACGGTTCTGGAAGCGCTGGTTTGCCTGCAGCACCCGCCCATAGCCTCCATCTGGGGAGCCCCTGACCAGCTCCCACCTTGCTGGCAAACATGTCGGCGTCAGTGGAAGCGCCGGATTTGGCCTTGGGCACCTGCATGCACACACAGAGGGAAAGCTACCAGGTGTGGGCGCTATGTGGATTGTTAACGCAAGCGAGTAACCCTGAGTGTGAGGCGGGGCTTCTGGGGTGCCGGAACGGTCTCGGCGGGAAAGCACCAGCAGGACCGCTTGCTTATGTGCGGGCCGGCAAATCCACAAGTGAGTAATGTTTGAGCTTACACAAGGCTCACCGGGTCCGAAGCGTCGTCAGTCGCGCTGCAAGCATCGCGACATTTGCGTGGCTTCAAAGCCCGTTTCTACCTTCACCTATGCAAAACAAGCATTTGTTTTATGTTCTTACCGGACCATGGAAAGGCGACGGGGCACACCATAGCGCGACCTAGGCGCAGCGAGCGACACGGTACGCTTGCAAGACACGGGCTTCGGGGCCACAGAAAATGCCGGAGATAGAGATAGCTGCATATTGATTGATGTGTGCGCTCAGAATTTGCTGGGTAAGTCGTAGCTGCACGTTTGTCGGAAGCCCCCCAGGATTGCCCCTGTCCGTGCCTGCCTGCCTGCCTGCCTGCGTCGACAAAAAGTGCCAAACTGGCACAAACCGCGAGCGCTACGTAATATTACTTGCTATTCCTTCCTTGGGATAGAGACGGCAACATGAACGTCAGGACTCGGAATGACACGCGTCTTGGGATGCCAGTGCGTGTGACCTTAGGGGGGTTTCACATGTGACATGCGAAGCTAGCTTCGGGTCGAAACCAGGTCGAAACCAGGTCGAAACCACCCCCGAAACCAGGTCCGAAGCCAGCTCGCGAATCCGGGTCCGCAGCCCGGATTCGCCCAACACACATACTTAGTTTCGAGACGTCTGAAATTTTCTATACTATTTTCTTACCCCAATCATGTGATATCAACCACTTGGACGCCGAAACCCTCGCGGCGACGAGCATTGCTGTGTGCCGTGGAGCAGAGTGCGCTTATAGTTGCGACAGCCTCCATCAAAATGGTTATGATCTTCATAATATTATATTGTAGGTGGGAGCGGGGCTAGAACATCCTCCATGAGCGCGCACGCCTCGCATGTTTCGACATGTTGGGCTTTCCTAGCTCCTGCACGAGGATTACACCGTGGTCGCACCAACTATGCAACAAAAACGCTTCAAAGCACTTTATGTGCCATACAGAATGTTCGGGGGCGGTGTATGGAGCGAGGTGGACTCGGCATGTCGCGGTTGCGGGCCAGTCACGCATCGGGAACTCACTATGCGTGTAAAATAAGAGTATGGGAGCGCTGGGATTGTATGCGGAGACATAATTCGGCCCTTCCAGAGCTGGATTGGCGCCCACCCAAGGTGGATTCGAGGCAGCCGCATGTGAATCGGATTCGCCCCTGGCTTCGCCGAAGCCAGGTGGATTCACCGAAACCGGGTTGTCACATGTGAAACCCCCCTTACAACAGTGTATGCCAGACGTTTGCATGCGCAACCGCATGCGACGTCTTTTGAGCCCAGTCCTGGCGCCAAGGGGGAACCCGCACTGGCCTCACTTGCGCGCTGCGTACCACTGTCGGCCACCTCCGGAACTCAATGCCACAGCGCGCCTCCGAAACCCAATAACCAACAGCACAGCCATGCCCTCCCATGCAATCTCCCGCTCCTCGCCGTCATCACCGCCGCCCGGGCGCGTGCGGCTGCTGCTGTTGCTGCGTGGTGAGCAGCCGCAGCGCGTCGTTCAGGTAACGCACGGCGGTGTGCACGTCCTCGAATGACAGCGCCGACACTGCATACTTGGCGGCCTTCTGAGCCTCCGTAATCACCTGCATGTGGTGGCAGGGTTGTGGGCAGAAAGCGTCTTTGAAAGGCAGCGTGGATCACAAAATCCGGTATCGGGGGCACAGTCTCGAAAGAGGGCGCGGCCAAGAGCGGGTGAGCGAGTCGGTGGCTGGGGCACCGTTGCACCGGTGAGGCGGGAACACGGGCCGTTCCGACACCCCGCGCATACCCCGACATCGCCAGCGCCACAGCATGCTCAGCCATCTAGGGCGCAGACACACACGCAGCCACGCACCGTGAGCGGCGGCTTGTAGCCGGGCGGCAGGCTGTAAGACGCGGCGGGAGCGGGCGCTGGCGCAGGCGCTGGCGGCGCGGGCGGTGCTGAGTGCTGTGCACCTGGCCACGCGGGCGCGGCGGGCGCAGAGGGCGGCGCGCCGTAGCCGTATGCCGGTGGCGCCGGCGGCGGTGGCGCTGAGGGCCCCGGCGGCGCGCCGTAGGATCCAGGGCCGGACATGGATGGGTAGGCCGAGGACGAAGCGGCTGGCCCCGGAGGCGGCGGCGGCGGAGTCGCCACGCTGCGGCTGGAGCTGGTGCTAGCGCCGCCGTAGTGCCCTCCCAGCAGGTCTGCCGGGGGTGGCGGCGGTGGGGCGGCGGATATGGAGGCGGGCCCGCCCGAGGTGGGTGCAGAGGCGGTGGCGGCAGCGGTCAGCGGCGGGCCCAGTTGGCTGGCAGACGCCGCCAACTCGTCGCCGTCCTGCGTCTTGACCAGGTAGGTGGGCGGCCTAGCGGCAGGCAGGTAACCAGGGCAGGACAGGGCAGGGTGGAGCAGGGGTGGGCGGCGGGCGTGTCAGGGTGGAGCAGGGGTGGGCGGTGGGCGCGGGCGTGTCGAAAGTGGGAGTAGCCAACAGCATGCGCTCCTGTCCGCAAGACAGCATTTACAACACACGACAACCCCGTACCACATCGCCCGGACACGGCGGCTGAGCCCCGCGGCAACGAGGCGCACGCACCAGGAGGCGTCGTTGATGAGCACCACGCTGGCGGGCGTGGCGGGCCCCAGCGGGCCGCCCGGCCTGGCGCCGCGGTACAGCGCCACCGGCTGCCCCTCGGCCAGCGCCGGCACCGCCTCCTGCTCGCGCAGCTCCACCAGCCGGTCGCGCAGCGCCACCTTGTAGCTGCAGGGGGTGGAGGTGGGGAGGAGGCGGGTGGTGGGCAGGCGGGTGGGGAGGAGGCGGGTGGGGAGGAGGCGGGTGGGGAGGAGGCGGGTGGTGGGGAGGAGGCGGGTGGGGAGGCGGGTGGCAAGGGCAAGGAGGCAGCGGCGGCGGAACAAGATTTGAGTGCGGGATGAAGGGGCCGGGGCGAGTCGGGGCGAGTCGGGGCGTGTGGCGCGGGCAGCGGCTATGGACAGGGGGCATCCCGCATGACAGGACCACGTGATGCCGTGGACCACAAGAGCGGCCGAATGCGGGACGTTGCGGTGGGGCGGCGTGCGTTGCGGAGCAATGCGCACCTGATGCCGCCGTCCGGCCGCGTCAGGACCTGGCCCACGGTGCCCTGCTGCGCCTGCGTGCAGCGGCCGCAGCATAACGGCAGCAAGAACGTCAGCACCAGGGCATGCACAGCACAGCGGTGCCGACAACAAACGACAGCCGTACACACACTGCTCCAAACAGGGGGGCCTCGTTTTCTTGCGTTCTTACACACTGCCCTAAAACAGCACCACGGAGCAGCCGACGCGAGCCACTGCCCCGGCCTGCCCCGCCCAGCTCGCGCACCTCGTGCTCCCCACTGGAATGGTCACTCAGTGACAGCGCCGTCAGCCCCTCGCTCTCATCCGCCCGCACCAGCACCCGCGCCCCAGGCCAGAAGCGAGCATTGCCGCTGCCACCACCCCCGCCGGCTGCAGCGCCGCCGCCACTGCCTGGTGGCGAGCCGAAGAGCGGCGCCGAGGGCGGGGCGGAGCCGGAGGAGTAGGAGGACGAGGCGGAGGAGGCGGCGGGCGGCGTGAGCGGCAGCGGCGCGAAGCTGAAGTCGGCAGCCGATGGCGGTAGCGGCGGTGGCATGTGCATGAAGCTGTCGGGCGCAGAGGCGGGCCCGGGGGGCGGTGGAGGCGGTGCGGCGGGCGCAGCGCTCCTGCGTACACAACACGCAATCATAAACTAACAACGGCTTTGTAGAGCAGTGGCAACAGCGCACTCCCTTATAGCATCTGCAAGACCGTGTGCGTGCTCTAATTACCCCATGGTGGGCGGCCCCAACCCCCAGCCCCCAGCCCGCCGTGTTGCGTAGGCCGCCACTCACTTGTACGCCCAGTCGCTGGAGCCGGAGGCGGGCGGCAGGTCGTCCAGCCCGCCACCGCCACCGCTGCCACCAACACTGCCGCCACTAGCACTCGGTCCTGTCTCGGCCCCAGGCGCCGGCGTCCCGGCGGGCGGCGGCGTGGGCTGGCGGCCCTCCCGCAGCGCCTTGCGGATCTCAGCGGCGCGCCAGGCGCAGTAGCGCTGCTTCTCAAACAGCTCCGAGTCCACGCCGCCCTCGCCCTCGAACTGGTTCAGGATCTGGGCGGAGTGGTGGTGGTGGTGGCGAAGCGGCAGCCATGGGGAGCAGACGGGAGAGGGGGGCAATTGGCACGGGGCCAGGAGCGAACCAGGTCCCACCCAGGTGGGCTCCTGTCCACCCCGCGCTCTCTCCACTCCAGCCCTTCCTCCGCATCAAGTCGATGCCTTCATTCCCCGCCTCTGCTCCAGCCCGCCCCTACCTTCCCACTGGGTCTCAGATCGTTTGCGACAACCAGCCCCCCGCAGGCTTGGTTTACTTGGGATTGCAGTAAACTAACCCCGCCCCCCAAAACACAACGCCAAACCGTTTCCCTGGCACACATCACACGCACACACCGCACAAACAAACAGCCCCAAATCACACGCTCACGCAGACACACCCGCCCACCCACCTCTATGAACACGCTGGCTGCGTAGAAGGCCTTGCTGGTGCGCTCCGTGGCCTTGCCCGCCCGGTCCACGCGGTCGGCGTTGTCGAAGATGCGCAGCGCGAAGCCCAAGCAGTGGATGCGGTCGGCGGCGGGGTCCAGCTCAAGCTTGGCCTGGGTGGCGGTGGGAGGGGGGGGGTGAGGGAGGAGGGAAGGAGGCACCTGGGCCGTGTGGCGTGTGTGTTGAATGGAGTCAAGCAGCTGGACTGACATTTGCCCAGGCACCCGGCGCAGCCAGGCAGGCCAAAACCATCACTTCGCCCGCACATCTCCTTACGACTGCAGGCGTGCCATGCTGCTCCGTACGGACCGAGCAATGCCATTTGTCGCCTTGCCTCCTCCCCCCTCGCGCCCTCCTGCCCCTCGTCGCCCCCCTGCGCCCACCTTGTCCTTCTCCAGCTGGTTGAGTGTGGCCACCAGCAGCGAGTTGACCTCCTTGGCGCGGTGGGTCAGCTTCATGGCCTGTGGCGCGGGAGGCAGGCGGCAGGCGGCAGGCAGGGAGCAGAGCTTAAACGGCAAGGACAGGCGCAGTGTGCAGGTGCGGCGAGTGGACTGATCGCAGAACCTACTGATCCCCAGTGGGGGAGGGCTGCTAGTCATGTGGGCAGGGCGCAGGAGGCTGGCGCCAGCTGCGGTGCTCGCCCGAACACCGGTACTAGCAGCTGTGCCGGTGGAGGTATGGCTGCCGGCACTCGGGTGCATGCACAGGACCGCCTACACACCCACACCCACACCACACACGCCAGCGCCATATCTACGATCGACACGCGGGGCGATGTGGCAACCGGCAAGCCGCGGCCGGCACCAGCGGGGCCGGCACTACGCACCTCGCACCCCACTCCCCTCTCCCGCTCGTACACATGGGGCTGCCGCTGCCGCGCACCTACCTGCTCCACCGCATACAGCCGGCAGTAGTAGGCAACTTTGGGGTCGGCTGCCTGAATCTCCTGCGCTCTCTGCGATTCAGAAGAGTGCAGAACGACAGCGGCCCGGGATAGCTTCAGGCCAGAGGTTGTCGGCGAGGCGGGGTCCCGAGCCCCGAGTGCAGGTACAGGCAGGTGCCTGCGTTCCTTCCTGGTGCCATAAGCTCAAGCTCCCCTGCAGGCGAGCAAGCCCCTAATTAGCCAGCATTGTTTGCAGCATGTGCAGACCTGCATGAAAGGCAGGATTGCCTTCTTCTGCTCCTCCAGGTCCACCGGTGCTGCCATTCCTCGTCCTGTGTTTCACTGAGCGTCTCAAACTATTACGACTATTCCTTATGTACGATTGTTGGATCCCTGCTTATGGAAGTGCCTGGGATCTTGACAAGAGGGAGGGAAGGAAGAAACTGCGGAAGAGAGAGTCGTTAAGTTTTGTGCTTTCTCTCTCCAGTTCATCTGTCGAGTCAGCGTTAACATGTGAGCTTGACAACAGCTGTGCACATTGCTTGAAGTAGGGGCAGGTGGAATTGGCGCGAGCTCGGCAGTCGGCACGCAACACCCGCTGCTGTGCCGGCTCTACCCCCTCCCAACCCCCTCTACCCCCTCCCAACCTGCCCCGACCTGTCCGCATAAAAACCAATACTGACAAATTCCCGACAGATATACACTGATTGATACTGTATAGATTAGCCTAGTGCATGGCACACCCACACCCATCGTGAAACTCAGCGAGCCCGCGGATCTTAAGCCGCCCGCTATTGAAACCCTGTACATTATTGCCTTTCACAATAGGTGCGCGTAGCACTCGAGGATCCAGCCCTTATCGACTTTGAGCGAACCTGAGGGTGTGACACAAAAATGCAAGTTATGCAGCAGCGCGTTCTGCAGGCGCGTCCCCAGCGTCCTGCATCGCTTTCGGTCCAGCGCCCGGCTCTTCCGCACCGCTCGGTGCTTGTGCGCAGCGGAAATGAGCAGCAGACAACCACTGGTGCGCGACAAGGGCTGATGCGGGCTTGCAATTTTCTTGTTACAAGAAAGCAATATGTGGGTAGCTAATACAATCGACAGGAAGACTGATGTCTGTGTTGCCTTCGCCCGCACTTGCATCGGCCCCGCTTGCTTCCTTCATAGCAGAGCAGCCGTCGACCTCTTCCACTCCCAGCGTGGAGAAGGATATCCTGCGCAGCACGCGCCAGATTGCCGGCACCTTCGCGCCCCGCTCGTCCACCAAGTCAAAGAACCCCGCGACCAAGGGGACGGTCCTGTACGACGTCTTCGAGTGGCAGTCGTGGATTTGCCTAGTGGCGGGCGGCCTGCTCTCATTCAACATCATCTGGCCCACCGACGAGCCCAGCATCCCGCGCCTGCTGGGGTGAGTCGTCGTTGCTGGAGAGGAGGAGGGGTGGCAGGTGTGTGGCTGTGCCCACGGCCACACAAACTGCCCATTCACGCGTGTCCAGGAAGGCGCAGTGTCAATAGCATCTAGCGCCACAACCTGCAATGATCTTTCTCTCATCAGCAGCATGCTGCGCAGTTGCGCTTCTGTGGGATGGCATTGAGGTAGCCAGGCAGCCAGACTCCGACCTGCGCCCTGCGTCGCTGCCAGCGCGGACCAGCCCTGCCCAGGCGCAACACCTCCACTCTGCAACGCTCAAACGCCAGAGTCCGCACCGCTCTAACCCTGCGCCTAACCTTCACCCGCACCTCCGCCCGCCCCCCCCTGCAGCATGTGGTCCATCTGGATGTTCACCATCCCCTCCCTGCGCGCCAAGGAGTGCATGGCCAACGAGAAGGACGCGCTCAACCTGCTGTTCGTGCTGGTGAGCGTGGTGGTGGAGGGGGGGGGGCGGGGCGGGGCGTGCATGGTGTGGTGTGGCGTGTCGCGGGGCGGGGCGGGGAGGGGCTGCTGCTGGCGTGTGTACTGGGGCACCTGGGGGAACGGCCTGCTGGGTGACGAGGGGACCGACTCTGGATGGGGGGCCCAGCTGCTGCGGGCGGCGCGGCGCAGGGACCGGGTAGCTAGACGGCGCGGGGCTGTTGGCGTGGGCTGGTGCCAATTGCGTTGCGGATGACTGAACTTTACCGAGGAGTGGGGGTGGTGGCGGCGTTATAGTGGACTGCTGTGGCCAGAGGGCCCCTTTCATAACGCCGTAGGTTTCCGCTGTGCTGACCGCACGCCGCTCCTACTACCCCTTCTCTCCGCTACCCCAAATCCTTGCACCGCGCGCTGCCCGTAGGTGCCGCTGATGAACGTGACACTGCCGTTCCTGTGGAAGAGCTTCCCTTTCATCTTCGTGTCCAACGTGCTGGCGCTGGGCGGTGTGTACTGGTGGAAGGGCGTGTGGAAGGAGGTGTACGGCATCCCCTTCGCCTACGCCGGGTACACCATGCCGGCGCCCGCGGCCACCGCCGCGGAGCAGGCAGCGGAGCAGCAGGAGGGCGGCGCGGAGCAGTAGGCGGCCGCGCAGGGGCCTGGGGGTTTTGGGGCTGGTGGAGTGTTTGCGTGGTATGCGGAGTGAGTGTCTCGGATGTGCAGAAATCGAATTAGCGTTGGGTTGAGCAGCCAAGGGGGGGAGTGGAATGTTGAGCGGAGCGCTGCAGGGCTGGTGACGTCAGGGGTGCCTGTGGGAATAAGCAGGCGGGCCCATGGAGGCATAACACGGCGGGATGAGCAGCGCATGGCACTTGGGCTGGTGCGGGTCAGGGAGCGGACGTAGTAGGAAGTGTGTGTGCGTACCGTATGTGAAGGCTGTTGAGCCTGGTTGAGCAGGGCATGGGCCTTGGTGCATGCTGTGCGGGATACGGGCGTGCCGACTCAGATAGGTCCATCCGCACGTATGTGCATGCTATGATGCTATCCACGGGGGCTCGTGCAGTGTCCCACAAAGTCTGGTAGCCTGCGAAGGCTGTGGCGGCCGTGTGTCGGCCCGGGTCGAAGGTAGATCTGCAGCTGCACCAACCAGTCTGGGTTACGGGCCCGGGTCGCTGAATGTCAGGGACCGCCAAGGCGGTCGACAGCTGGTACCATTGGGGCTTCATTGGCAGCTTCAATGGGTACCGAGGTTGAGAACGCGTCCCATGGCCACTGAAGCCGTGAAGGCGCGTGGCGTGTGGCGGGGGAGTTGGCGGGGGCAATCTACCGTCGCGAGGGGCGGGGGGCAACACTAGAGGGGCGGAGCTTGGTGACCCATCCTGCCACTCAATTCCTCTACTGTACATTAGAAGTGCGTGCTTAGTACTTTCAACACATCGTTACAACGGCATGCAACACTATTGAGTTTTGGGACGGAGTCGAGAGACCTTTTTTCTGATACCAACTCAAAAGCCCTGCTTTTCCTGGAACCTTACTCGTAAATATTTACACTAGGTTGTCCAGTGCAAGAAGTCTGTGACAAACAGTATAAGAAACTCCTCAGTTTTCACTCTGCAGTGCGCCCCCAAGATGTGCACAACTCGCTTGCATATGTGTAATCTCGCACACTAGCAGGATGGCGCAACAGTCACGATGTTCGAAGCTTCTTGACCGGTTGAATCCCCATGCGGACGGGCGAGCGCACGCGTTGCAGTCATGCCTAGGCCCAGCAAAACAGCTTAGTGGGTAGGGAACACAGCACTGAATGGACGAACAGGATGGCGCTGCGGCGGGGGGCAGCGCCCCGTCAAGCCCCCCGCGAGGGTCGCGTGCCGCTGGGCCCCGCGCGCTCTCCAAAGGCGGCAAGGGCGCCAAATCCCAGGCCGCCCGCAGCATCCTCTCCCACCCCGAGCTGCGGGAGACGAAGAAGAGCGGCGGCGTTCGCTTTGGCGGCGACGTGACTTCTCCGCAGGGCGGCGGGGAGCTCCGCTATGCGGGCGGTGGCTTTGCCGCACTGCCGTCCGTCAAGCGGCGCGCGGGGGGCGTCGGTGGGCGCAGCCTGCTGCCGCTGGCACCGCTTCCGTCCATCAAGCGTCACGGCACTAGCCCGGGGTCCCGCCGCGACACTGCTAGCCCCGTCTCCTCCGCGCCCGAGAGCCGCACACACTCCGCCACCAGCAGCGCGGGCGGCCTGCTGTCCGCCCAGGCCTCCATGCGCCGGGCCGCCGAGTCGGGCGGCGCAGCTTCCGAGTACGAAGAGGGAGACGACTATGACGGTCCTGAACGCGATCGCAACTCTGGCGGCACCGGCGGACGCGACAGCGGCGCCGGGGGCGCTCGCGGCAGCGCCTTGGCCGGCTTCGCGATCCGTCCCAGTGGCCCATCCGTCAGCACGCTTGCAAGCCAGATCGTGGGGCTCATGCAGTCGCGCGCGGGCGTGGGCAATGGAACCATGGGACGCAACATAGCCGCCGCGTCGGCTGCCGGCAGTGGCGGCGCCAGCACGGGTGGGCGCGGCGGCCCGGCGGGCTCGCAGCACGGCGGCCCACTGGAGGCGGCGGAGCTGCTGCCGGAGCCGCCGGAGGACTTGCCGCAGCTGGTAGGGGCCGGGGCGGGGTGCTGGCTGCGGTGGGGTTGTTTGCGGCATCACCAGTAAGCAGTCAGAGACACGATGACGCGGCGATACTTGGGGAGGTGGCGGCATGCTCATGAGAGTGGGCGTGGTCGAACGAACGCATTCGCTTGCGGGCAATGCCGCAGCCGGGAGTGGTCCCCACCGTCACGCGCTGACCAGCTCCCCTCCCCTCCCCCTGCATGCCTCATGCCTCCTAACCCACACAGCACCGCAGCATCTGGTTCAACGACAACGTGGAGTCGGTGGTGGAGATGCTGCACGGCCTGCCGCCCGGCCAGCGCCTGGGCGAACCCGCCATCTGGGTCAACCCACGCCTGTACCCCGACAGCGCGGCGGCGGCGGCGCAGAAGGCCGCCGCCGCCGCCGGCGCCCCTCCCCCTGCTGCCCAGCTGCCGCACGGCACCGCCCGCTCCTCCTCGCTCTCCGCGCCGACGCTGCCGCCCTCGCCGCCCACCGCCGCCACGCCCGCCGCCGCGCGCGAGGCTCTGCAGCAAGTGCTGCGTTTCAACTTCCTGCTGCACGCCTGCCACCCGCTCACCATCGCCGCCGCCAACGGCAACGCCGCCATGGTGGACATGCTGCTGGCAGTCATGGAGGAGGAGTGCCTGATCAGGTATGCCCAGTCCTGCGGCGGCGGCGGCGGCGGCCGCCATGGAGGCGGCGGCGGCGGCGCCAGCTCGCGACCCGCCTCCGCGCCCTCCTCGCGGCGCAACTCGGGGCGGCTGCAAGAGGCGCAGCTGACGTGGAGCAAGCCGCCGCCGGAGCTGCCGCCCGGCTGTCCCTGGATAACGCCGCTGGCGGCTGCGGCGCTGGGCGGCTGCGGCGAGTGCGTGCGGCTGATCGCCACCAGCATCAAGCGCGGCAAGTCCGGCGACCGGTCGTTCTACGGCGCCTTCAGCTTCCGGCCGCTGGTGCTGGCGCAGAGCGCCGAGGTTGTTCAGACGCTGTGTGACTGCGGCGTGGTGGCCAGCAGCATGTTCAGCATGTTCACCAAGTCGCTGCGGCGCATGGCAGCCAGGCAGATACAGCAGCAACACGCCAAGGACGGAGCTGCGGCGTCAGCAGGAGGAGGGGGGGCAGGAGGAGGGGGAGGGTTAGCAGGGCTGCTGGGCGCGGGCCACGGCCGCTCAGCAATGAAGCACGCGAGCGGTGGAGCGGGTGCTGGCAGCCACGGCCCCTCAGACGGCGGCGCGGAGGGCGGTGGCGGTGGCGGCGGTGGCGGTGTGACGTTTGGCCAGATCGCTGGTCGCATTCGCGAGGCCGCGGCGGTAGGGCCCACGGCGGAGTCGCCGTCTGGCGCTGACGCAGCCGCAGCCGCAGCGCCGCGCTCGCGCCGGTCCTCACTGGCAGGCAGCAATGCCCACCCCCACTCCCACCCGCACCCCCAGCAGCACCCGCCAGCGCACCTGCCGAACCAGGTGGCGCCTCCGTCGCCTCCCGGCCACGAGGGATCCGACGGCGGCGCACGTGTCAAGTTCGTAGAGGCCGATACAGCCGCCGCCGCTGCAGCCGCCACCAGCCCGGCCGGGCGAGCCAGTGGCAGCGGCGGTGGCGGCGGCCTTGCGGGTTTGTTGGTAGACACGTCAATGACGGTGGCGGCCGCGGTGGGTGTGATGAAGGCGGGTGCGGCGGCCAAGGAGACGGCGCAGGTGTCTGAGCTGCTGCTGCTGCGGGCGCGGCTGTTCCACGACTGCCACGGGCGGCCGCTGGAGGCCTCCCTGCGCGGCTGCAACTGGGCCACGGTGCAGGTGCGCGGCGGCGGCTGGTGCGGGCGGGGGTGGAGGCGCGGGGCCGGTGGGTAATGTGTTGGAGAGTGGGGAAAAGGCTGCTCGCAGCCGCTGGCTGGTGGTGCGGGTGTGCAGAGGTCCGTACGCATGGGCCGCGCCCCTGGCCACACACGCCCCTACTCGGTCTGTCCCTCATTGGGCACAGCACATGCCCACAATCCAGCGCCCCTACCCTCGCAGGCCAACTAGGTCCCCTCCTGAATTTGTTGCAACCCCCGCTCAACCCACGTGCGCTCAACCCCCAAACCCCGACCACCCCATGGCCTGGCGCCGCAGTCGCTGTACTGCCTGATCTCCATTGTGGAGCACGGCCTGGAGCCCGACTGCTTCCTGTCCTACACCGAGCACCCCAACCTCAACTCCACCTCGCTGCTGAACATCCTCGTCCGCAACTACGATGCCGCTACCCGCGCCGCCGCTGCAGCCACCGCCGCCGCGCAGGCGGGCGGTGGCGGCGCGGGCGGCGGAGGCGGAGGCGGTGACCTGCTGACAGAGGCGCGTGTGACACTGGAAGGAGCTATTTTGGCGCTGCTGGAGCATGGGGCACTGGTGGATGAGCGGCCGCGGCGCAACTTCATGCGTGAGTTTGGGGTGTGAATTGGTTGACTTCAGTGCGGTGCTGCTGAGTGCTGTGACGGCAGAGGAGCCAGAGGGTGAGGGAGCACTCGAATGCAGTGCGCGCCGTGGCTGCTAACTGCTACTGCTGCTACTGCTGCTCGCTTTCATGGATTGCAGGCGCGGCGCAGGCGGGCGGCATCCACAACACGGGTGTGGTGTCTGAAGTGGAGTCGGCACTGGACTACGCATTTGCGTTCGGCCCGCCAGAGGTGCTGGTGCCGCTGCTGCAGCACAGCAACAGGCGGCCGAAGGAGCACAGCAAGGCCCTGGCGGCTGCCGCAGCCGCCGTGGCCAAGGCGGCAGAAGCGGCCGGCGGGGAGGCTGGCGAGGCGGCGAAAGCAGCGCTGATGATAGCGTTGGCGGCTGGAGGCGAGGGGCTAGGTGGTGGTGGCGGCGGCGGCGGCGGTGGTGGTGGCGGTGGTGGGGCGGGGCGTAAGTGCCGGCCGCCGTGGATGGGGCGCAAGCAGAGTTCACCGCTGCTGGCGTTTGGTGGGGAGCTGCAAAAGGCTTTGGCGCGGGGTCGGCTGCCGGAGTGGCTGCAGAGCTGCAGGTGAGGCGGCGGGGGGCGGGGGCGCACGAACGCACGCGGCCAGGGCGCTTCGGGGATGTCGGAGCTAGGGCTGGCAGTGGCGGTGCATGGTAGGAGGGTGGAGGCCAGACGGCGTGCGCACGTGAACCAGTACTGTCCCCTTTCCCGCTGGCCGCACGTGCGCTTAGCGGTCTGCACACGGCACCTGCCCGCTCACGCCTACCTCCCCCATACCCGCCCACCCCACCACCCACCGCACCGCCTGCTGCTCCTCCCTCAGGCTGACGGACCTGATGCGCGACCTGCTGCGTGCCAGCATGGCCGCCGACGCGCACACCGCCGCCGGCGACCTGGCCTGGCTGACGCTGGAGGTGCTGGAGCGCGGGCTGCGACACGAGTTCGACGGCCTGGCGGAGGCGGCGCTGATGGCGGCGGCGGCGGCGCAGGTGGGGGCGGCGGTGGAGGGGGTGGCGGCGGAGGGGTGGGAGGCGGGAGAGCGGGGCTGGGCGGGTGGTGCTTGGCTTGGCACAGTTGCGCTACATTTTGGTGCAAGTGGTGCGTGGTGGTTGGCTTCCTGTCGGACGACTGCCGTACTTCACAAAGCTCCGTGTCTGATGTTGGCGCCTTGCTATCCGCAACCACTCGTCTGTCGTCACAGGAGACTCAGCCGTCGCCGCGTGCCACGGTCATCACAGTCGGTGACCAGTTCGGTGTCGACCAGTTCGGTGACGCCGGTACAAGCACCGCTGACGGCGCCGGTGCGGGTGCGGGTGCGGGTGCGGGTGCGGGTGCGGGCACGGCGGGTGGTGGTGCCGAGGGACTGCTGGGCCTCAGTGGAGGCGGCGGCGGTGGCGGCGACGACGACGGCAGCTCAGATCCTGCCGGCTCCAAGGCGCAGCAGGAGGTGCTGCAGCAGCTGTCCATCGCGTACAGTGTGGTGCGGGGCCTGTTCCGACACACGGCGGAGGCGACCCTGGAGCTGCATCAGGGATTTGGACGGCACGACAGGTGCGTGTGCGTGTGCGCTGGTCGTGTTGTGGGGTGATGTGGAGATGGCGGTGTTCCATCAGGTTTTATGTCGCTTGGCGCACTGCTGTGTATGCAAGCACAAGGTGGGCCAAGTCGGAAGCGCTCCAACAATGCCGCCTTGCGCCTTGCCCTCCACAGTGGGATGGAGGCCCAGCGCTCGGTGTCTGCACACGGCGGCGCCGGCGGCGGCTCGCGCGGCGCACGTGAGCGGCTGCTGTTCGTCTCCGTCAGCCCCGCCGCGGCCGCAGCGGTGCAGTGGCCGGTGCTGCTGCGGCTGGTTGCACGCATCAGCGCGCTCACACTCAACCCGCCGCCGACCTTCTCTGGCACCGCCGGCAATGTGTCTGTCTTCACCGCCGCCAAGGCCGTAAACCAGCTGCTGTATGTACAGGTCAGGGCTGTAGGGCGCTGTGGCAAATGGACGTGTTGTCACCTCCTCCTCAGGACACAGCGAAAGCTGCGGAATCAGCGGCCACCAGATGTGTCCCAATGCACTCACACAATCCCTTCCCCTCCGCTGTGTCGCAGGACTGGGCCATGGGCCATGACCCGCTGGCCGGCGCCGGCGGCCGCTCCGCACACTCCACAGCAGCAGGCGCCGACGACCTCGCCGTCGCCGCAGCCGCGGCGGCCGCGGCCTCGTGCGGCCCGGAGGGTGGCGGCAGCTTCGCCTCAGCCCTGGCGGCGCCCGGAGGCAGTGTGGTGGACATTGCGCTGCTGCACGAGCTGGCACGGTGGCACCCGCACGAGGCGGCGCGGCTCATCCACGCCATGGCGCTGCTGCCGGTGCACCTGTCCGGCGGCAACAACCGGTGGGAGGCGCTGCCCATCGCGCTCAGCGAGCAGAGCTACGCGGTGGTGTCCAAGGGCGAGGCCATCCGGCTTGCGCACGTGCCGGGGCGCGGGCCGACCGTGCTGCCGGCGAGCGAGGTGGTGGAGGAGGGGCTGGGGGAGGAGGAGGAGGGCCGGGGGGAGGAGGGGCTAGGCGCAGGTGGTGGTGGAGGCGGCGGCTTGCATGGGCTGCTGGCGCGCGGCGGACTGCTGCCGAATGGCAACAGAGTGACGCCGGAGCCAGGTGCGGGCATCGACATCCTGAGCGGCGGCGGCGCCACTGGCGGCAAGCGGCGCAACGCGTTCGCTCGCGGCCGCGACGTGGCTGCAACGGAAGCGCTCGGCTACGGCGCAGCCGCCGGCGCAGCCCCGCCATCGCCCGGCGGCTGCGGTGGCTTCTTCGGCAGCGTCTTCGGCCGCCGCCCGCACCACGTACACCACTACTTTGGCCATGCCGTCAGCGGCGGCGCGCAGCAGCAGCAGCAGCAGCAGGCGCTGGGTCGTGAGGACCTGCTGCTGGCTTGCGTGTTTCGGAGCCTGTGGCGTGTGCTGGCGCACTTCCTGCTGTGCTCCACGCGCCTGCCCGCCTACATGGCGCACCTGGAGGAGCTGCGCTACCGCACCTACCTGTACGCGCTGCTGGGGCAGGTGCGACGAGGGCACACACCGGCAGGAGGGCACACGGGCGAGCTGACTCGGCCGAACAATGCGGGACCCACAAGCCAATTGCAGCTTGACCATCACCGTTTATTCAATGTACTCTGTGTGTGGTTTCTGGGGGGGCCTGTGGCCGGGCCGGCGACCAATGACCCGCGGCCTCCCTTGTCTCGTCCACGCACAGGCTTGCCAACTGGGCAGCATACCCGTCGTGCTGCTGTTGGGTGTCGTGCTGGGTGTGCTGGGGCTGGTCTCCCGCGGCGTGCTGCGCACCGCACGGCTGCTGGGCATGCCTTTGCTCCGGCTCAAGCTGTCGCGGCACGCGCACCCAGGCCACGACCAGGTGCGTCTCAGCCAGTCTGTCAGGAAGTGCGTCCAGTGGTTGGCCAGGAGGGTGCGTCAACGGCGCATGAGTCGAAGTCTCGGCAGCATGGGGGGCCTCCACCCATGACGGCGGCTCCCCGAACTGCGCGGCTGCCTGGACTCTAGCGCTGGCCCTGTTCTTGAGCGCCGAGCCCACAGTGTCACACCAGCATATTTTGTCGCGCTGGTAGGTGTCAGAGGCTGAGGAACCAAGTGTTGCACCTGTGAGAAACCAAGTGTTGCACCTGCCTGTACCCCACATCGAGTGCAGGGCGCCAAGCCCATGGCACTGGACGCGATGCGCGGCAGTCTCAAGCTCAGCCTGGCACCCGGCGGCACGCACCGCGGCCGCCAGGCGCAGCACCGCGGCCGCCGGCTGCTGGCGGCTATTCCGGGCGCGGCGGCGGCGGTGCGCTGGGGCCGCAGCCTGTGGACCCACCTGTCGCCGCCGGGGGTGCTGCTGGATGCTGACCGGCTCACCGAGGTGAGGTGCGGGCTGGGGGTGCGGGGCGGGGAGGGTTACACTCATGAGGAGCTAAGGAGTTTTTTTGGGGGGGGGGGCGGAGGGTGCCGGCAGGCGGGGCAGCCACGGAGAGCTGCTATGCGGGGAGCTGGTGTGTGGTCATGCACAACGCCGCGTGCCCTCCACCGTTTCGAACGTTGTAGTAACGTGGGTGGCGTCCTGTGTCCCTGCCGCACACAGGCCTGGCTTGGCATCACGCAGCACTGGTGGTACCGCACCCCGGCCCACGGCACAGCCGGCCTGCGCCACATACGCGACAGCGAGTCAGGCGCCAGCCACCACCCCCTGTCGCGGGGCGCTGGTGGCGTGTCCGCCGGCGCCTCCCGCGCCAACCCCAGCAGCCAGGCCACGGCTCTGGGCGACCGCACGACACGTGTGGTGCTGCACCGGGTGCCGGTGCGCTGCACCGCCGCCATGCCCGCGGAGCTGTTGTACCGGCTGGCTTCGTCCACACAGGTCAACGGCGAGGTGTTTGCGTCGCCAGGTGCGTGCGTGCGGACGTGTGTGTGTGTGTGTGTGTGTGTGTGTGTGTGTGTGTGTGTGTGTGTGTGTGTGTGTGTGTGTGTGTGTGTGTGTTAAAAAACGAAACGAAAGCCCGCCCGTGTGTGTGTGTGTGTGTGTGTGTGTGTGCGAGACGTGCCGAAGGCGCCCCGGCG